>NW_004444075.1:1066940-1191871 GCF_000243295.1 Trichechus manatus latirostris
GTCATAAAACAGCATGTGTGTTACTGTTACATGAGAAACTATCTGTTCTGTAAGCCTTCACCTGAAGTACAATAAAATATTAAAAAAAAATAAAAAATAAAAAGAGTGAATTTGTAATTTAAAATCTTCACATAAAGAAAAGCCCAGACCAAGATGGCTTCACTGGTGAATTCTACCAAACATTTAAAAAAGAAATAATACCAATCTTTCAGAAACTCTTGTAGAAAATATAAAAGAGAACACTTTATAGTTTGTTCTTTGAGGGAAGTACCCTGATAGCAAAGCCCGAAAAAACATCAAAGAAAGAAAACTATAGACCAATATTCCTCACGGATATAGACATAAAATTTCTCAAGAAAATATTAGTAAGCTGAATCCAGCAGCATCATGAACAAGTGAGGTTTATCCCATGATTGCAAATTTGGTTTAACATTTGAAAATAAATTAATGGAAAACATCACTTTAATAGAATAAAGGGGCAAAATGACATGATTATTTAAATAGACTCAGAAAAATGTTTTACAAAATTCAACACCCATTCATGGTAAAAACGCTCTCCAAAGTAAGAAGAGAAGAAAACTTTCGTTATCTGATAAAGAACATCTACAGAAAACCTACATCAAATATCATACTTAATGGTGAAAGGCTGAACGCTTTCTACCAATGATTAGGAATAAGACAAAGATCTCTGCACTCACCATGTCTCTTCTACATTGTACTAGAGGTTCTAGCCAGTAAAATAAAAACATTCAAATTAGAAAGGGAGGAGTAAAAGTCATTTTATTCATACATGACAAGATTGTGCACAAAAAAGCTACAATAATAAACAAGTTCAGGAAGTTTGCAGGATAAAATATCAATACACAATAATTAGTTATATTACTATCTACAAGCAATGAACAATTTAACACTGAAAATTTTAAAAAAAGTTCCAGAAGGAAATAAGATCAATATTTAAAAGGTAATAATTGTATTCCTACATGTTAGAATGAGCATTTCAAAGATGAAATTAAGAAAACAATTTCATTCACAATAGTATCAAGATGAATCATTCTTAGGACTAAATTTGACAGAAATAGTCTAAGAATTGTACACTGAACACATAAAATATTGTTGAGAAATTAATAAGATCTAATAAATGGAGAGAGAGTCCATATTCCTGGATTAGAAGACTCAGTATTGTCAAGATGGCAATTACCCACATATTGATCTATAGGTTCAATGCAATCAGTAGGCTTTTATTTTCAGAAATTGACAAACTGGTCCTCATTTGTATATGTAAATACAAAGGACCCAGATTATTCAAAACAATTTTGTAAAAGAAGAACAAAGATGGAGGATTTATACTTTCTGATTTCAAAAGTTAATATAAAACTACAATAATCAAGTCAGTTTAGTATTAACATAAAGATCTACATACAGATCAATGGAACGGAATTGAGAGTTCAAAAATAAACCAAAAACTTACAAAAGTGCCGAAGCAATCCAATGGAGAAGTATAGTATTTTCAAAAATGACGGTAGGACAATTGAGTATCTGTACACAAACATTTTTTCAATGCTAATTTTACACTATACACAAAAATTAACTCAAAATTGATTATAGATCTCATATAAGAGCTAAAACTATAAAACTTCCAGAAGAAAACTCAGGAGAAATTAATTGTGAGCTTGAGTTAGGTAAAGTATTCTTAGATGTGGCATAAAAAATCTTAATCCGTGATCCATAAAAGAAAATAAAATTATATAAAGGACTTCATCAAAATTATAAACGTTAAAGCATCAAAAGACTTCTTTAAATGAACAGACAAAGCTACAGACTGAGGGAGAACATGTGCAAATCATATAGCTAATAAAGGACTTGTCTCCAGAATATATAAAGAAATCTTGTTGTTGTTGTTGTTAGGTGCCCTCAAGTTCGGTTCCAACTCGTAGTGATCCTATGTACAACAGTATGAAACACTGCCAGGTCCTGCACCCTCCTCATGATCACTGCTATGCTTGAGTCCATTGTTGGCAGCCACTGTGTCAATCCAACTCATTGAGGGTCTTCCTCTTTTTAACTGACCCTCTACTCTACCAAGCATGATGTCCTTCTCCAGGCACTGATCCCTCCTGATAATATGTCCAAAATAATGTGAGAAGTCTCACCATCCTTCCTTCTAAGGAGCATTCTGGCTGTATTTCTTCCAAGATAGATTTGTTTGTTCTTTTGGCAGTCCATGATACATTCAGTATTCTTTGCCAACACCTTAATTCAAAGGCATCAATTCATCTTCCATCTTCCTTATTCATTGCCCAGTTTTTGCATGCATATGAGGCAATTGAAAACGCCATGGCTTTGATCAGGTGCACCTTAGCCCTTAAAGTGACATCTTTGCTTTTTAACACTTTAAAGAGGTTTTTTGAAGTAGATTTGCCCAATGCAATACATCTTTTGATTTATTGACTATTGCCTCCATGGGTATTGATTGTGGATTCAAGTAAAATGAAATCCATGACAACTTCAATCTTTCTCTGTTTATCATGATGTTGCTTATTGATCCAGTTGTGAGGATCTTACAACTCAATAGTAATGAGACACACAATCTAGTTTTTAAAAAGGCAAAGGATTTCAATATATTTTTCATCAAATAAGGCATATGAGTGTCTGTAAGCACATGAAAACATACTCAACATTATTAGTCAGTAGGAGAATAAAATTAAAACCACAATGCAATAGCATTTCACTACCAGCAGAATTGTCATAATCAGAAAGACAGATAACAAGCATTGGCAAGAATGTGGAAAAACTGGAAATCTCATACATTGCTGGTGGGACTGTAAAACGGTACATCTGCTTTGGAAACTGCCTGGCAGTTTCTTAAAAAGTTAAATATGTTACCATATGACTCTTATTTACTCAAGAGAAAATGAAAGCATATATCTAGATAAAAACCTATATGTGAATGTCCATAGCAGCATTATTCATAATAGCCAAAATCTTGAAGCAATCCATGTATCTATCAGCTAGTGAATGGAGAAACAAAATGTGGTGTATCTATACAATAGAATGCTGCCCAGCAATTAAAAGCAACAAACCTTTAATGCATGCTACACCATGAATGACCTCAATTACATTTGGCTAAGTGTAAAAAGCCAGGTATAAAAGACTACATATTGTGTGACTCCATGTATATAAAATATCCAAAAAAAGTAGTATCTATAGGGACAGAAAATAGATCACTGGTTTCCTGGGGCTGGGAGTGAGAATGGATTGATTGCAAACAGGCAGAAGGAATCTTTGTAAAGTGACAGAAATGTTCTAAGTCTGAATTATGGTGATGATTGCACAACTCTATAAATTGACTAACACTCCTTGAATTGTAACTTTAAAGCAGGTGGCTTCAAGTGAATTTAATTAAAAATAAACTTAACAGTTATCATGAAGAAATCATACAATGTGCTTCACCTTCAGATCAAATTTTTAACACAGACTGATTCATTGATTCTTCTCATATTCCTGAAAGCCTTGAAATATAAACATCAGCCCTCTGTTAGCCAAGCCATTGTAAGGGGCACTGAGAGCAATTTAAAAAGGGAAAAGGTAATGTGCCTCTCCAGCTGAGGGTAGTGCTGACATCCCTGCTTGCTGGATTCAGGCTATTCCCTAGGTCTCTGTTCATAGTTCAGGTAAGAAACAAGTCTTGGTGTCAACAATCTAGGGTGTTTATCAGTATTGTTATATTAGGAAAAACTAAAAGGAGCCCTGGTGGCACAAACTGGTTAAGCTCTTGGCTGCTAAGGGAAAAGGTCAGAGGTTCAAAGCCACCAGCCGCTCCACAAGAAAGAGATGTGGCAGTCTGCTTCTGCAAAGATTATATATAGCCTTGGAAACCCTGTGGGGCAGTTCTACTCTGTCCTGTAGGGTTGCTATGAGTCAAAATCAACTTGACAGCACACAACAACAATGGCAGAAGCTAAAAAGAAGATTTTCATAAAGAGGCTGTTTGTCCTGTGGTTCTTTACCCAAATACATGTATTACAATTCTGCCACTCCGTATAGTTCTAGAAACACATGGATTTTCCTAAACTCTAGGCAAAACTCTCTACATTTATATACTCAATTCACATGGCATCAGAAGATGTCAAGGTTTGCAGTATACCCACAGCTACTGTTTTTGACTGTATTTTATGAACCTTAATTTGAATTTTCAACAACTAAACATTGGGGGTAATTTTTAATGAAAATTTCCCATGAAAAAATGGCCCTGTGATATGCTAATGTTGTAAAATGACCAGGAACTCCCAAAGGTTAACCTTAAATAATTAAACCATTTACATTTCCATCATACCATCACAAATGAGGGGAGAGGTTCATCAATAATAACAATCAGGCCATGCCAAAAAATGTTTTAAATGATTTGTTTTATTAGTTTTCACTATATTAAAAAAAAATCCATCATTAAATTATTTTTTTCTATTCTTGAAATTGGTTGGGTTTTGAAAATCATTAAATCAGAAAGATAAATATTGAGCCTCAGTATGCCTGGGTATACAAAAATGAACTAAACATTCGTACATTCTTAAAGTAGCTAAGAGTCATTTAGAGAAATCAAACATGTAAACCAACCTTTATAATTCTTTGGGCCAAGTAATTTAATAGTGAAATGAATGAAGTGATTATTGAATGGACTAATGAATTAATGATAGAAAATAAGCATAAACCAACCAAAAACCTAAATCAGCACTATATCCCAAATGTTTCTATTGTTTCTTTCCAATGAATCTAAAGTAACATTAAAAAATGAAATAAGTAACGTTCCTTCCCTTTTGTCCTCCACTTCCTTCAGTGAACACTATGTGGTAGAGGTCAAACTTCCGGCTAGAATGTTTGAGTCGCTGCCTCTACAGATTAAAGAAGGACAGTTGCTTCACGTATATCCAGTACTTTTTAATGTTGGAATCAACGAACAGCAGACTCTGGCTGAGAGGTAAGCTTCATGTATAAGATTACTTCAGCTTTTCTTTTTATTTGTTAGGGTATGCTGAGCAATTCCACATGCCCTGCAGAAGGAACTTAGATGAAATCATAAGTAACATTTTTCTTTTTGTTAGTATCAGTTAGTCTCAGCGAAAGAGAGGAAGACCCTCAGTGAGATGGATTGACACAGCAGCTGCAACAATAGGCTCAAGCATAACAATGATTGTGAGGATGGCAGAGGATCCAGCAGTGTTTCCTTCTGTTGTACATAGGGTTGCTATGAGTTGGAACAGACTTGGTGGCACCTAACAACAACAACAAGTATTGATTTATTTGATATAGTAAGGTGAAATATTTATATTTAAGGAATCCTGGCCCAGGTCATTTTTAAATGTGGCAAAACATGGAGGAAAATATTGATGCCAATGCCAAAATATTCACATGAATTAACCTTCTTCGTGTTTCAAATCTCTATGTGTATGTCAAACTTTAGAATTTTTGATGTGCATGTGTGTGTCAACAGTGTAAACTCAGCTAATTATGTCAAAAATTTCTGGATTTAAAGTAGTCTATTTTTCATCTTTTGTAATATTCATTAAAATCATTGTTATTGGGTGATGTTAACACATTTTCATAGTGCCTTGCTTAATCAAACAATAAATGACTTTATGTTATCCCATAAGTCACTGGCAAAAAGACTTTTATGAGCAAACAGAGGACTTACTTTTGCATTTCATATGTTTTACATGCAGATATTATAGATAACAGTTAAGGTTCATATACTTTTTTTTTTTTTTTTTTTTTGAAAAGAAAGAAGTTACTATCTTGCTGTAAGGCCTGGCTGGGGAGGTTTCTTCACAGGCAAAATGTTCAGAGTTTCAATTGTTTTTGGTATTCGGAATGCTTGCTTTGTTATAATTCACTCTCCAAATGCTTCCTTCATCTGGAGTAACAGTTTAAAAGTGCCTAGCACATTGTTTACCATAGCTTGTTAAATATGTTTTAGGAGGTAATTTACCAATGTATTTTACTAAACTAAAAATACTACTACGTTTATATTGTTGTTGTTGTATGCTGTGAAGTCGATTCCAACTCATAGCAATCCTACATGACAGAGTAGAACTGTCTCATAGAGGTTCCTAGACTGTAATCTTTAAGGGAGCAGATCACCAGGTCTTTTCTCCCGCAGAGCACCTGGTGAGTTCAAACCACCGAACTTTCAGTTGACCGCGGAGCACTTAACCAGTTTGCCACCAGGGCCGCTTACTACATTTATAGTCCCTTTTAATTTCAATGAATAGTCAACATGCCTGTTTTTATTTACATTTTCCAACTCTTTCTCCTTCTCTGACTCGAAAACAGCTACTGGACAGCATTTTGTTGTTATTAGTTGCCATCTAGAAAATTCCGACTCATGACAATACCGTGTGTGCAGAGTAGAACTGCCCCATAGGGTTTTCAATGTTGTGTCCTTTTGGAAGTAAATCGCCAGGCCGGTCTTCTGAGGCACCTCTGGATGGGTTTGAACCACCAAGCTTTCAACTAGTAGTCCAGCATTTAACTATTTGCATCACCCAAAGAGTCCACCTGGATGGCATAGGTTTTCAGAATTCTCACTTGCCTGTTGCAAATGAGATGACAGAGCTTTGTATTAAATATTTGATGTCAAACTGTGTGGAAGCTATTCATCTCTTTTCTTTGTTGAAGTATGCATAAATCATAATATCATTTTATTCAATATCTTGTACAAGAGGTTTTGTTCTATAATTGCACTTTTAAAAATTCATATCAAAGATCACATTATATTCCATTTATTTCTGTATCTATCTGTCTATCATCTTACTGTCTGTCTAATATCTGTCTACTTATGTCTCACGGCAAGTTCATTGGTTGAGGTGAATGATATTACTGAATATAAATTATAACTTGGAAAAAATGAACCAGCACTGTGCATTGTCTCTTCTTCAGTATACTAGAGTACAGAATGTTTTTGGTTTGAATTAATAAGTTAAAGCTTGTGAGCATGGTCTTGAGAGAGATGTGTGGGTCTTCAATTTACAGACTTTACAAGGGATGTTTAGCACTGTATTTTCAAAGATTCTAGATTAGACTAATTTCCATCATTCATGTAATTGTGACTATTTTAGCTGTCAGTTACTTTACTTCAAAGCTATCCCTTCCCTTCCTCACATCCCTCTTGCATATTAACAAAAATACATTTTTTATACCTGGAAGCTATATAAGACACACAATATTTGAAAACGAGACAAAATGGTAAAGCAGGGCAGAACATTGAAAGAAGTGGGAAGGCTGGATTCTAATAGCACTCTGACATTAGTTAGCTATTGACTTGAGCAAATCACCTCCTCTCTGTTCTATGAACCTCATTTTTCTGATTCTGAATTTTGAGCTTTACCAGGCAACATTTACCAGCAACATGTTAGGTAAGCTGTGTAATCTAGGATTAATATTTTGACTACATATTTATCTATAACAAAAACATATTTTTGTCCATTCTTAAGTAAATAGTGATATTACCCCAGCAAGGATGATATTTTTAAAAAGTCAGTTGATTTAAGCATCTGAGAAAGTTAGAAGAGCATATTTCACCTAGGTCTCAGGAAGCCCTCCTGTAGATTTTCCTTAGGTCCACATTTGTATCCTCCAAGTCCAGTTCAGTATAGGTATTGAACACTGACTGAACCAGGCACTGCCCTGCCCAGCTTGGGACACAGAGAGAACAGAGGGTAACAGAAATAATGGGATATGATCCCTGCCCGGAAAGAACTTGCCATCCATTAAGGAGGACACTTCAGTAAATACTACATGGCAGTTTGAATCATGCCATAATCAAAGGTTGTTCAAGGGATGGGAATGGTGCAGAAAAAGCGATTCACAGGTGGGAGAGGAATTCATCAGGGAGGTTTCATAGAGGAGGTCAGCCTTTTACAAGACTTTGAAGGACAAATAGGAATGAATTAAGCCAACTTGGGAGGTAACACTTTCTAGTCCAAGTGGGAAAAGCATGGATTTAGAAGCCTTTGTGGAGAGGGCTGATGCTAAACTAAGGAGGCAGGACTTTGTCCTTACAGGGCCAGGAAAAGCTCTGAAGTTTAGTGAGCTGATACAATGAAACAGGTGTTAGATTAATTTCTCTAACATTTCATCTATTGCACAGTATAGCACCTGGCACATGTTGTTGTTGTTTAACTGCTGTCAAGTCAGCCCCTGACACATGGTGACCCCGTGCGTTACAGAGTAGAACTGCTCCATAGAGTTTTATTGGCTGTGACCTTTATGGAAGTAATTTGCCAGAACTTTTCTTCTGCGGTGCAACTAGGTGGGTTTCAGCCTCCAACCTTTGGGTTAGCAACCTATGGCAAATGATTTGTGCCACCCAGGCTCTTCTTTACCTGACACGTTCCCCCTCCCCCCACAAAAACAAACAAACAAACCCATTGCTGTTGAGTCAATTCCGACTCATAGCGACCCTATAGCACGTTAAAAAAAAAAAAACCCATTGCCGTTGAGTCAATGCCAACTCATAGAGACCCTACAGGACAGAGTAGGACTGCCCCATACAGTTTTCAAGGAGCACCTGGTGGATTCGAACTGCCGACCTCTTAGTTAGCAGCAGTAGCTCTTAACCAGTATGCCACCAGGGTTTCCATGTTAAATAAATATTTGTTGAATGAATGAATGGTCTGGTGTGAAGGACAGATCGGAAGGGACAAAGACTGGAGGCATAGCGTTCAGGCATTTAGGAGACTTTGGGAGAGTCCAGATTGGATATAATTAAATGCCTATGATGTAGTGACGGTGGTAAAGAAAAAGAAATAGGGGAGATGGGATACAGAGACGTGAAAAGATTAATGAAGAGTGGATTGGGGTGGGGAAAAGAGAAAATCTGAGGTAATGACAGAATATTGGGACATGCTAAGAAACATTCAAAAGGGGGAGGTGGTTTCAGTTGTTAGTTATGTATGAAGTAGGGTAGGACAATTCAAACTGAATTTTTCAATTAGCATCTAGAAATGGAGCTTTGGAGCTTGGTAAGAGATATTAGGATGGAGATACACACCGGAATCCAACTACACAGCATCATTTTATAGAAAGAAAAGTGGCGTGTAAGTTCTGAACCTGGGGAAATGCTCAAGAGAACACATGGTTACAAACCCACAGGTAGAAAGGGTTTTTAGTTTTGTTTGCCAATGAGTCTAAACAGCACCAGTACACAAACTGTCTGCCTTCGTGATGTGGACAGAAAAAATGCTGGCAGAGGTGAGCTACTCTCTGGCAGGCTGTAGGTCTCTACACGTTCCTACAGCAGTTGACAGTGTGTGCAATACAACATACAGCTGAGTGTCCAGTCCTCGTCTTCCAGACCACCACTCAAAGTGCTGTTATTGGTTAAGAGGATGATTGTAAAAGCCAAAAGGGGTGGGAGGCTTATATATGCAGAGATGCAGCTCTGCAGAGGTGGGGCCACGGTAGGGTGGAGAAAATGACTTCAGCTGAATATCAATTATGTATATGCACAGGGGCTGGTGTTTTACATATGATGTTTCATTTATGGTCATATTTGATGACTGTGAGGATATTGTGATGTGTCAGAATGGATTGTGGCGTCAGGGTCAGTGGAGACTGGAATACGTTTGAAATTACCATCTGTGCAAGATAGCTTTTAAAAAAGAGGGCTCCTTCCTCAGGAAGTTATTGCCATCTGTTTAAAAAGGAAAGATAAAAAGTATTACTTTCTAGTACTGTTTTATAATTTACAACTATTTCCTTTTTTTTTCCTGTTTTTAGGTTTGGAGATGTCTCTTTGCAAGAAAGTATTAATCAGGAAAATTTTGAACTTCTGAAAGAATATTACAAGATGTTTATGGAAAAGATGCCTCCTGATTGTGAGTATGCAAGTTACAGAAAACAACATTAATAATGTCCTGATTATAAATCTTCAGGAGAGGTCAGACATAGAGGTCATCAGACTGAGGAAGCATGGGGCAGGGACGTGAGATGATTTTGAGATTATCTGAACCAAGAAAGACTGATTGCCAAGGTGGCGTGGCAAACACCTGCATCATTACTTTGATTGCACTCTTGAATGTGCCCTGCTGTTCACGCCTGGGATATTAATTTCAATGCCATTGGAAAGTGCCAAAAATTAAAAATGAGGAACTTATAATTAGACATCTTAATGGAGTCCAGTAAAAAGTTTGTATAATTATTAACCATATCAAAAATTTTAATACAGACTTAGGTCTCTGATTTATAAGATATATCAGATATCAGACATATGATACATATACAAGGAGAAAATCTGATAGAATTCAAGGTATGTAAAGTAATTTTAAGTGATATAAATGGAGAAACTTATTTATTGAATATGTTTATTGCAATATTTTACAAAAATGTAAGGCATCCAAGTCTATAGAAATGTTTTACATTTTTTACTTTTTTTTTTCTGCCATTGTTCAGTTCTGTGATTCTTTTTTCCCACAATATTAAGCACAGAACATTTGAGCAATCCAAAATCAGAGAATCAGGAACATATTTGGAATTCATCTGTAGGTAGTATAGATATGTTGCAATATTCACAATGATAAGAAGTTAAGTTTTATTAAATTAGGAAATATTTTCATATTTTTAACCAAAAGCTGTAATTAAAGTCTACTTGTCATCTAATCACTAGTAATTTGTTCACTGCCCTAATTCTGATATGTAGTTTAAAATATCAGAGATGGCAGAGAGTTTACAATTTTTCATAACCCAATGAATCTTGCATCAAACTATTATGACGGAATATGTGTGTTCATGTATGGATAGTTAGAGAATTTCATTTGCAATTTTTTCTTTTGGTTTTATATTATTTTATTTCATATAAAATAGTATTTGATGACAAAAGGAAGTTAGGTACATGGATCATCTTTGGCAGTTCAGCATACTTGTGAACTTTATTAATTAAATAAAAACCAAAAGTTTTGTATCATATGCTAATTAAGGAGTTTATTATCACTTGGATGTTGGCAGCTTTTTTTTTTTTTTTTTTTTTTACTTAGAATTTGGAAGTAATTCTCAGAATTTTTTATCATCTACTTGATTGCTACTTATATCAGTTGCTCCAAAGTATGGTCCCTGGACCATCAGCATCAGCATCACCAGGGAACCTGTTACCAGAAAACGAAACCCATTGCCGTAGAGTCAATTCTGACTCATAGCTACCCTACAGGACAGAGTAGAACTGCCCCATAGTGTTTCCAAGGAGCGGCTGGTGGATTTGAACTGCCAACCTTTTTGGTTTTTTTTTTCAGTGTTTCAGAAGGTTTTATTGTGTAACAACAGTCTCCCCTCCAATTTAGTGGCTTAAAGAAACAAGCATTTTATTTAGCTCACAATGCTGTGGCTCTGCTGGGCAGTCGTTCTGGTCTGGGCGGGCAGTGGGAGGACACCCCTGTCCCCTGCCTGAGACGCAGATTCTCCTAGAGCAAGCGCACCAGGCTGAGCACACCAAAAGGGGGGCTAATGCAATCAATCCCCTATCTGTCAGCTTTGTCCAAGCGCTGGGCCATTGAGATAGGATGGCTAAAACTTTGCGGGCCTCGAGTCTGATGTGCCACTGAGCCCCTGTGCCCCTGCCGGGTGACTGCTGTGCTGCCTTCTCATCTCTACATGCCCGGGGAAGTTCTTACGTAGACTTCTCTTTTACGTGCTTTCCCTTATGCATGAAACTTACGTGAGACCCTCACTAAGATGGTAGCTTTTATCTCCTAGAGTGCCCGCCCCCCATCCCCTTCTCACTGATGATCAGGGAACGCACTGATGCCTCCAGGCACGGCTGAATTACCCAGCATCTGACCTCAGCCCTCATTTGGAGCTTTCGTTCAAGAGGCAGCTCCATCAGTCCACCACTCCTCATTCATAGACCAAAGGCCAAGCAGAGGAACCAGATGAGGACCAGCACAATCTGCAGCCTCTCAGCCATGAAACTGACTCCTCTGTGTCACTGCCCCCATGGAGGAATGGATGGACACTGGGATTTCACCCTAACTACTTCCTCACTCCCTCTCACTCCCAGCTCGAGCTGGCTTCTGGGAGACTGCTAACCTTTTTGGTTAGCAGCAATAGCACTTAGCCACTGGGCAACCAGGGCTCCGGGAACCTATTAGGCAATGCAAATTCTCAGGCCCCACTGCAGATTTACTGAACTGGCTCTGCAATCTGCATCTTAACAAACCCGCCGGGTCGTTCTATTCCACTCAAATGTTTGAGAACCAAGATACGCCAAACTTACTCAAAAAATATACGTAATATACACATACATATAATAGGTTGTTAGCAAAGTCTATGAAGGATTTAAATACTGCACTTAAAACCACCATGTGACATTTAAAAAGAGCATAAATGCTTGTTGAAGTACCACCTGAGATATGAGATACAAAATAATTCATACCATCAAGTAACTTAAACTCTTCATAAACCCCATTGCTGTCAAGTCGATTCCAACTCATTGTGACCTTATAGGACAGAGTAGAACCGCCCTATAGGGTTTCCAAGGAGCGGCTGGTGGATTCGAACTGCTGACCTTTTGGTTAGAAGCCGAGCTCTTAACCATTGTGCCACAGGGCTCCAAACTCTTCACAGGAACATAAATTTTTAAAAGAGTAAAGGACCAACATGAGACCTAGTATAATTTGTAGCTAATTAAACAAATCAAATATTTTTTTAAACTTTGAACTACACTTCTCTCCTTGAAAACAGGATGAACTTTTGCAAGAAACAAATTGAATTTTATTAGTTAGATTGTAGCTGTATATGCTGGATTTTTCCTGTCATTTTGTTTCTATGATGTCGACATATTTTTAAGACAACACTCTCAGAGATTCATGCAGAATAGAGTTGTGGTATGACTATGGTTGTAGTCCGTAACAAAAGTTCAAGATCTATGCCAGTTATACTGACAAATGTGAGGTTATTCTTTTGTAGAAATATTGCAACCCAAAGCATAATTTGGGTTACACTCCATTCAAGCAAGAAACTATAAAGCTTTTATAAAAGTGTGAAGAGAGGTTAGGCCGTTTGCTAAGAAGAAAAGAATTACCATGCTGCCTCATACTCATACTCCATATCATCTTTTTTTTCACAGTGAAATCAAGGGATCCTTTTTGTCAGTGTTAAAGGATAGGATAACCCCTTAAACATATTACTTTCACTTATTAATTCATTATGGATGTGCCATCCATTAATTTATTAAACCAATTTTTAAGTGGTATATTAATCAAACAGTTGGATTCTACATATTTTTAAGGTAAAAATTTCCCTTTCCTCCTAAAAGAGTCTTTTAACCTTAAGAGATGTCTCCTACTTTTGTGATATTAAGACTTAAATCATTTTCAGCCTGTATGTCCACTGCCAATCAAATAGTTCTCATCTTCTTGCTTGTCTTATATCAAAACTTTTATGGACTAAAATATTTTCCTTATCCTTCTAAAAATGTTCTCTAATTCTGTTGTATAAGTAGTAGGTTCAATAGATAATATCAATTCAGCAATCTACAAACATGGAATAGTTTTATTTTAGTAACTGTAACAGCTTTACTGAGCACTCACCACTTAAAAACCAGTTGCCGTAGAGTCAGCTCTAACTCACAGCAACCCCATTGTGTGTCAGAGTAGAATTGTGCTCCATGGGGTTTTCAAAAGCTGAGTTTTCAGAAGTAGATCACCAGTACTTTCATCCGAGGCACCTCTAGGTGGACTCAAACCATCAACCTTTTGGTTAGCAGCGCAGCACATTAACTCAGTGGGGGATGGAGACTAGAATTAAACTTTCAATCAACAGTATCTCAGTCTCTCTCAATATGTTCAGCACAACCTAGTGATTTATTTACTATTTAAAAATAACATCAATTAGAATGAATAGTCAATCACATTCAGGTATTATTATCCTCCATTACTGTCTTCTTAGTAGCTACTGAAAGACCACTGGCAGAAGGGTTGGTAGGGAGAAAGTGGCTTCTCTCTCTCCCTCTTCTGGATGAATCATGGGTCCCGTGACTGTGAGATGCCTTGTTACAGGCAAGAAAGCTCAGTATGTAAATCCTAGGAATGGGCAATCTCCTTCCTGTAAACCTTTGCTAAATCTTCATCTGAAACTAGTAATAGAAACACATTTGTAAATATATATATATCCATATTCATATTTATTTTATATTCAGATATATATCTGAAATCAATATCAGATGGACAGAGCTGTTGATGACTGTGACTCTTGATTTTCTTTGTATAGACGATATAGCTTTCATTCAGTTTTCCTCGTTCCGACTCTACTACACCGTAAATTGTCAGGCATTACTTTCCATCAAGGTCCTTCTGTGATATTCACCAGGCCTTTTGGTCAACTGGGGAAACTCCAGTGGGCCAAGTATAAGTGCCTCTCCTTCTTCTTGCTCTCGTCCTGCCACTGGGTTTGATGATCTCAAAAGCCTTTCAAGTCCCTCTTTATGCCCACCTAAAGCATCAAGACAATTTTCTCTTATGGGAAAGAAAAAATATACTTCTGTATAACTCACTAGCATAAACTGCCCCATGTTTCAGAGTAGCCGTTACATCTCATGCGTGATTGGGGCTCCTGACTTTGGTGGGAGGAGCAGTTAAAACACTTCCGGCTTTCTTCTCCCTTTAAGGGAGAAGTGACCAAGTGCCAAATTATCATCTCTAGACCTTCTGTTCTTTTTCTTATAATGTGTCCACATCTCTTGCCCTTTTTCCAAAACAAACGAGAAGAATATTGTCATACAGGTGTACTGGGATGGTATCACTTAGTGACACCTACGTTAGCCCTGTAAGGATGGGCTGTCTAGCACTGTGAGCTCAAAGGGAAAAACAGGCAGGGTCTTTTGTGAGCTGCTGTAAACTACCTCCACAATATCAACTGCAGCAATAAAACTTTCACACAAAATACTATGGGGGGGGGGAATCTTAGATTTATAATGAGGATAGCTAGAATATTATTATTATATTATATAACGTATTATCTTTTTGGCAATTTTTGCTGGAAGCCTCATATTCAATTTAACATATATTGGTAAGATCATATTATGTGTAAAACTCTGTACCAATTCACTAAGGATGATGAAAAATGAATAAGATACCATCTATACCCTACTAGCTTACAATTTAATGAATCAATGTAATCAAGGAAGAATCTAAAGTAACTCTAAATGTCTTCTCAGAATATTAGTTGCTGTTTTGAAGTCTGTGTGTGATCCTTTTTGTGAATAATTTAGTTTTGTTGTTTTCATTGTCCTAAAAATGTTACTTTCTGCTTGATCATTTTTGACACTCATCATGCGTTTATACTATGTCATAGATTTCACTTGCACAGTAGGGAAAATAAAAGAACCTATGCACTTTTTCCATTTATAAAAACCAGAAAACCAAACCCATTGCCCTCGAGTGGATTCCGACTAATAGCAGTCCTACGGGACAGAGTAGAACTGCCCCATAGGATTTCTAAGGAGCACCTGGTGGATTCAAACTGCTGAGATTTTGGTTAGCAGCCATAGCTCTTAACCACTACTCCACCAGGGTTTCTTTTCCATTTATAAAAATAGGTAAATCGGGTTACATAATATTTTATGAATAACTAATTTTTAGGGTAATTATTTGAATAATTTATGTATCCCACATAGAAGAATTTAAAAAAAAATTAGAAGAGACTATCCATAAGTAAAAGGAGCCCTGGTGGCGTAATGATTAAGAGCTATGGCTGCTAACCAAAAGGCTGGCAGTTGGAATCCACCAGCCGCTCCCTGGAAACACCATGGGGCAGTTCTCCTCTGTCCTGTGGGGTTCCTATGAGTCAGAATTGACTCCACGGCAATGGGTTTCGTTTTTTGTTTTCTTTTTTGGTATCCATAAGTAGAAGGAAAGGGAGACTAATAAGTAACGCCCCCCCTCCTGACACACTCACACACTCACACAAAGGGGAGAAGTTATTAAAGATGGAGGGTCATCCAGCATCACTAAAGCTAAATGAGAAGAATAGCAACTAGGGGAAAGTTGGCAAAAATACCAAATGTGTCAATGAATAAATCAGAATGAGAATTAAAGAGAAGCTATTTGATTTGCTGATTGAGTCACTGATGTCATTTGATGGAGTATTTTTAATAAAAACGAAGAATGAAGCCACATTACAGGCATTAAAGGAGAGAACTCGTGTTGTGCAAGTATACACAGTGAGGGAAAGTCACTCCCTTAGGGAAGTTAATAGTGAACACAAAGAGACAAAGGAAAAATTAGGCAGGAAGCGATAACATCAAGTGAAAGGGTGTTTCTTTGTTTTGGTTTTTGTTTGTTTAGTTTTCCAAGGTGGAAAGTTGATGCATGTTTAAAGACAGATGGAGATTTCAGGGCAGCAGCTACACGCTGAGGTGCTGCTCTTCACCCCGCTGAGAGGTTCTAGAGAAGGTGGCAATGACAGGGCCCGTGGAACTAGTCAGAAGGTCCCCCAAAGAGACCCGAGAGTAGAGGTTTAGGACTTCCGTGTGATGCAGAGACATCACATTATTTGAGAGGAAAATAGTAGTATTCTGGGATCTAGAACAAGACAACCTAACTTGTCCTGCTAAAGCCCCTTTAACACCTGAGGAATCCCAACAAAAAGTTACAGATAACTCTTTAAGACTGATGTCCTAAAAATAAAAGATCTTGAAGGAGTCCAAAATGCACTTTAGGGTTTGTAATTGTTAATGTATGTCTTCAGACCCCTGCTAGTCCACCACTGTCCAGGCTCCCACAGTCCTTTGCAGGCATCAAAGGAAAAAAGCTATGAAAAGATTTTTTTTCCCACAAAAAAATAAGTTTAAAAATAAGACCAATTATGGTTTTCTCTGATATCCTATCAACTTCTTTTAACACAATTTTGAAACTATAATTATTTAAGTATAATTCTTAAAAACTGTGCATCCATGTCAATGACTCTGAGACTTAGCTAGCAGTTGTTAACAGGGTGCAAATTATTTAAACCAAAATAATTTAGAACTTTGTATTTTCAGGTACCGTTTTTCATTTTGCTTTAAAATCTCTCTCATTTACAGTGGAGTTAAGCTGATAAAATTAGTTCAGGAGAAAATTAGAGAAAAAGTGTAAATATGGAAACTCAAAATAATACCAAATGTATGAGAAGAAGCAAGACTCCACTGGGACAGATGGAAATAGGTGAAAAGAAAAACTTAACTAGTAATACACTGTTGAATATCTAAAATCAGATTTTGTTAGATCAGAGAATGAATGGATCCATTCACCTCTACTACCTAATATCTTGTCTTTTAAATTTTGACACGCAGCCATTGAAAATTTAGTAAGTTTTTCAAGCATAAAAAATAAAAAAACTTTTTAGTAAATCAAAGTAATTTTTCCAGAACAAATATGTGATAATACTTTCCAGAATGAAATTACTGGATTTTGTATCTAAAAGGAACAAAGAGGAAAGAGCTGCAAAGGCATCATTCAGAATCACATTCTATGTCAAATAAACTTGCACACTGACACATCAACCTATTGCTGAGAAACAGAAAACTAGTTACAACATTTATAACAAGTATTATGCTCTGGAAGAAACTAATATTAGCTCTTGGTAAAACTTCTTTAGCAGATCACGCTGTTGGACTTCCATACTGTTCAATGCTGTAAGTGTGGAAGAACATCACTATCCCTTGTCGGCAGATATCTTGTGTTACAAATGGATAAAATCATTGAGGAGCAGCATATAAATCAGTTCTTGGAATATAATTGGTACCTGTATCAGTGAAAAGAGTTCTACAGCATTTTCTCTGTGTACCAATGAAAATCAAGACTTTGTAAATAGAGTTTTCTTCAGTTAGTGATTGTTTTATGAGCTCTGTTGCAGACCAGAAAATACATGTTGGAAGCAATTCTGACAGCACCAGGCATGCATGCCACGTAGATGAGCAATGCTCCATAAACAAAAATGTTGCACCTGGATACCAATCCACGCACTTGCTTTTTTCCCCAAAATTGGTAGCACATGTGTGTTGACACAATGTGGCTAACTGCTGCCACACGTTTTAACACACTGCTTTGACTTGAACAACCCAGGGTAGGTGTTTCTTGATGCTGCTTCTCAGGATAGTTCTTAAACTACCACCTATCTTGAACATTGCTCTTCAAATTTCAACAGGCTCTGAAAATGATCTGAACTTATGAAAATAAGGAAATGACATCACATGAATACATCAAAGAGAAAAAACAAATACACGCACAGACACACACGCACCACAAAATGTTGATTCAGACAATCTCAGTGTTTCTTATTAGCAAAGGAACTCTATGATACTTAAAGTTAAATACTTTAGGTTAAATACTTCCCAGGTACCAAAGTAAATTTCTAAATTACTAACTTTTTCCTCATACATGGTGATAGTGGATTTCCTTTGCACAATTCACATTTATATAGACAGATCCTTTCTGAATGCTATGAGAGCCAATGAATATTTACAGAACAGTGGAATTAGAGGCTAATGATTTATTCTATTAACTAAAGTTCAATTATGTGTGACAAAAAGCACCGTTAGACTCTTCTCCCTCATCTCCTTTCTCTCTTTTCCCAATATCTCTTTTCTCTCTGCTTCCTAAAACCTGTCTATAAACTTTAAGGATGAGGTCAGGCCATGCAAGAAGGGATTAACCTGCAAACAGGACCAGGTAGAGAAGGGTACCTGAACTGGACAGGATATACTAGGCTAGGTTAAACCCGAAAAAACCAAACCCATTGCTGTCGAGTCAATTCCAACTCATAGCCACCCTATAGGTCAAAGTAGAACTGCCCCATAGGGTTTCCAAGGAGCAGCTGGTGGATTCGAATTGCCAACCTTTTCATTAAAAGCCGTAGCTCTTAACCACTGGTGGATTTGAACTGACAACCTTTTGATTAGCAGCCGAGTTCTTAACCACTGCACCACCAGGGCTCCAAAACCAAACCCATTGCTGTCAAGTCGATTCCGACTCATATCAACCCTGGAGGACAGAGTAGAACTGCCCCCATAGGGTTTTCAAGGAGTGGCTGGTGAATTTAAACTGCCGACATTTTGGTTAATGGCCGAGCTCTTAACTGCTGCACCACAGAGACTAGGTTAGACTGTGATAAAATAAAAACTAACCAATTCTCAGTGGTTCAGTGGTCTGAGCAAAACAAGCACTGGTGATGGAGGACAGGTGGACAATGAAAAAGGAAGACAGAAGAATTGATGCATTCAAACTTTGGTGTTGGGGAAGAATATTGAATATACCATGGACTGACAAAACAATGAACAAATCAGTCTTGGAAGAACTGAAACCAGAATGTTCATGAGACATGACTTTGGACGTGTCATCAGGAAAGACCAGTCTCTAGAAAAGGATATCATGTTTGGTAAAGTAGAGCATCGTGAAAATGAGGAAAACCCTCAATGAGATGAATTGACACAGTAGCCACAACAATGGGCTTAAACATACCAACATTCATAAAGATGACACAGGATCAGGCAGTGTTTCATTATGTTATGCATAAGGTTGCCACGAGTTAGAGCTGACTTGATGACAACTAACAATTATTGGTGATAGAAGCGAAGTAAGAGTGGAAAAATTAAACCAGTGTTGATGAAACCACCCAGAGTTTCGTACTAGCAGGAAGCTGCTGCTAAAGTGCTGCTAGTGCTGAAGTGACATAAGTCAGAGGTAGTGTCATCACAGCACAAAAGCTAGGGCCACCCAGCTGAATCTAGAATCTTGGTGGGTGCTGTCCAGCAAAAGATGGGACAACAGATGGAGAAGTTGACTAATGAGAGCTGGAGCCAAGGAGAAGACACAACCACTTTCAGAGACCCATAAAAAGCAGAGAGACAGGGGGAGAAACTCACTGGCTTCTGTCTTCCCCCTTCCATTTAATCTCCCTCTTTCTCCTTGCCCAATCTTAATTGTAAACCAGAGGGCAAGAAGCCTGGGAAACGATATTCCCTGAGAAAAGAGCAGAAGAGTGGGGAAAAGTACAGACAGACAGGAGAGCAAATCAGCAGTTGACCGGCACAGTCTATCTCTTAGCTACTAAGCACCTATTCTTACCTTTTATCAAAACAGGAGTGATTTCAAACAAATCCATATCTGGAGGCAGGGATCAGCAATTTGTGTTTTAACGAGCCCTCTAGGTGGTTCTGCTGCATGCAAAAAATTTGAGAACCTCTAGCTTAGATTCATAAAATGTATCAACTTATAAATTTATCTTTTTGAATTTAATTGATACTTCAGACATGAGTGTAGCAGTGAAATTGTCTAAAACATTAAAACCATTTTCTCTTTTACTTATTTGTTGTTTAACAAACATTTATAGTTGACTGACCTAAGTTATGAGTCGGAATCGACTCAATGGCAACGGGTTTTTGGTTTTTGGTTGACCTAAGTTAAATGTGAATATGAAGCAACTCAGCTGTAATCATGATTCTGTTCAATGTGAGATTACTTTGATTTATTATGTCAAGCCAAGTTAATGTGCCTAAATTTCCTAAGTCTAGAAAAATGTTACAGATTAATTGTTCTTTGTTAGCGTATTGACCCTTGAAGATACACAGATTTTCTTAAATTAACAAATGAATATCCTTCTAATTGGAACTATGTTACTATTACATGATTTCTGTTTTATAGAATCTCAACTTTGATACTATGTAGATATCAAAATGTGCAAATGAAAAATCCAATTAGTTATCCAAATATTTTGCCTATTTTATTTCAAACATATGTACATTTGGAAACATTCAGATGGCTAAGTAATTTTTCCCGTGTTATCCACGTTTGGCATTACAGAGACATATAAAAGAGGAGTGAAAGAATTGGCAGTATAGGGGGAAATGATATTCTGTCAGAATGCTGGAGTGTGCTAAGGCTGAAAATGTCCCCAAAGAAGCAGATATAAGTGGAATTCGAAAATTACCAGCTGTTTTCAAGTTTTCTCCACACATTTTTCTCCTAAATCCACGGGAGTCAGCCTTTTGTCCACACAATTTAACCGAAACTGTTTTGGTCAGGATTTCTACGTTGTTAAACTCAGTGCTCACTTCTTTGTTCTCATCTTGCTTAATTTAGTAATAGGTTTGATATGGTTATTTCTTCTTTCTTCATTTGGCTTTGAGGCCATCACACTTCTCTGTTTTTGCAGCTACTGTCCAGCTTCTTCTATTCAATATTTATTGCTGATTCCTCTTTATCATTCTGACTTCTAAATGTTGGGGTATCCCAGGATTCAGACTACAATTGTCTAGTCTGCTGCCTTGTTGAACATAGTCTCATTGCTTTAAGTGCCATCTATAAACTATTGACCTCCATATCAAAATCTCCAGCCCATCCCTCTTCCCTGAACTCCTATAACCTGTACAAAATCTCAGATTTACCATACCCAAAACGTTCCTGATAGCCATTAAGTACCTGCTCTCGCTACAAACGTCCTCATCTCACTTTATGTGGGTTACAACTTTCTAGCTGAGTTGGACAAAAAAAAAAAAAAAGGTGTAACCCTTGACTCTTCTTTTTCTTTTACACCCCAGTTCTAGTTCTTCAGAAAATCATATTGGCTCCATTTTCCAAATATAGGCTGTCAATTCCCACTACCTGCATTACTACCATCCTGTCCAAGCCCTTTTTTTTTTTTAATCTCTTCCAGATTTTGACGGTAGCCTATTTCTGGTCTCTTTGTTTCCTCTCTCGCCTCTCATTTGTTCTATTATTATCACAGTAGTCCAGGTAACCATTTGAAAATGAAAGTTGGATTTTGTCAATCCTCTACTCAAAACCTTCCAAGAGCCCCCTGTGTTTTTGCAGACTAAAATCCTAAATTCTTGAAATAGCCTCTGAGGTCTCATACAACCTGGTCCCTTTGACCTCCTCTCCTACCTCTCTGTCCCTCACTTGTTTCACTCTTTCCCACAATGACCTCTTGCTATTTCTTAGGACTTTTGCAATGGCTGTTTCCTCTGCCTGAAATGCTTTTCCTCAGATATATCACTCACTCACCTCCTTTAAGTCTGTGCCCAGATGTCACCTTCTTGGTGAGCTCTTGTTGGCCATTCTCTTTAAAGTTACCATCTCCCAGGCTGGCCCAATTCTCTGCTTATTTTTTTCCATAGCATGTATCACCATCTAGCATACTATATGCCATTTACCTTATACGACCATTGTGAAAACGGCTTGGGGGCAGCGTCTGACTTCCTCCAACTCCACAAGGGGGAAGGAGAATCAAGACTAACAGCCCAAGGCTGATTCCTGTGAGGCAGAGGTCAGACATGCCTCCTCTCTCCACCATCTTTACAAATTTTGACACCAACTATCCCTCCCACAGCTCTCTCTACTTTTCTGTTGGGTTCAATAGTTCATTGTAATGGCCCCACAGAACTCACAGACCATACTCACAATTCTGGCTTTATTAGAGAAGGAGCCATTACAGTTCAGGCTCAGGAACACTCAGGATACAGTTTTTCCAACAGTATAGCCTCTTCCCAGCTGTGCTCACAGGCACACCTCTCCCTGGCCCTCTGTCTCTGCCCAAAGGCACTCAGCTTTCTCTCTCCATGGGCCAGGAAGTCCACGGTGCCATCTCCTGCTGCCAGGTCTCTGTTGCTGGTCTCTCCTTCCTTGGTGGTGGTGGGTTCTTCTTTCTGCATTGAATTGGCTCTCTTTTAAGGCAAAACTGACCAATTCCTTTGGTGGGCCAGAATTATCTTATTTGCACAGTCCCACCCAATCCCTTGGGTGGGAGTTATAAGACCGTGGTGAGAAAGGTCATATTAGGTCATTCATTACACTGCAACTATGTTCCCTCACTAGAATGTACACTCCATGAGGATGAGAATCCTTGTCTATTTGTTTACTTTACTGTGCATGCCAACTACTAAAATCATTGCCTGGCACAGAGTTCCTATTCCATAAATATTCATTGAATATATGAATGAAGTAGATTGTGTCATTTAGTCTGACATTTTTAAAAATCAAAGAAAATACAAAGCTATTGGATTTTGGAAATACTCTTAAGTCAGACTACTCCAAGGAACTCTACTTCTGTTAATATTTGTTGCATGATAAAAGAATTCTATAGTCGAAGTACTTTGGAATATACATTATCACATTAAAAGTTCTGAGAGTGTTTCTAGCATGGTCAACAAACTTTTTCTGTAAAAGACCAGATAGGAAATAATTCAGGCTTTACAGTCCTTATGATCTCTGTTGCAACTACTCAGCTGTGCCATTGTAGCACTAGAACAGCCATAAACAATATGTAAACAAATGGGCATGGCTGTGTTCTAATAAAACTGTATATACAAAAACAGACAACTGGCTGGATTCAGTCCACGGTTTGTGATTTACTGACCACTAGTCTATAGCATCTAAACTTATTTTATTTTGTTTAAAATAGCATTTTTCCACACTATGTAACCACAAAAAAGTATGAGAAATAGCCATTCGCATCTTGCTAAATAAGTGCTTCTCAAAACATCATTTGAGAAATACTGATATAGTCTAACCCTCTCATTTGATATGAAGGGCCTGGGGTCCAGTATCTATCCTGCAAGAAGTTCAGACACCTAGCTAGTGGGAGAACAGGGACTAAACTCCATGTTTTCTGACTTCCAGTTGAGTCCTCTCTTCACTTTTATACTGCTTCTCTACCATTGATGTCTAAAGGTTTCCGGCATTCTAAATTTGAAATTGTAGATTTTAAAACATTCGAATACTTTCAGCAGCATGCTTTTATTTTCTGGTTATAATCATTAGATATTTGTAATTACAAATTGAGTCTCACTCGTTGCTATAGAAACTCTGATGCACTTATCTCTTGACGTTTTTAAGGCTCTCTTAATGTTGAAAAACAGTAAGAGAATTTTTTTTTTTTTTTTTGTCTCTTGACACACTCCTGTGTCTTTTTGAAAGGAAAAGTGATACAAAGCAATATTCAGTTACAGACTTCTAGTATCCATTAACTTATAGACTGGGTCAAAGCATGAAATACAAATGATACTGCTGGCAACAGAGATAGACAATGCACACATATGCACACACATATGCGCGCGCACACACACACACACACACACACACACACAAACGGCCACCTTCCTGGCCAACCCAGCATCAATCTCTGCAACTTTCATGTTACTTCATGGTCCTCACAGATTGCAACCATCAAATCTTTTCATTAGCTCTCTTCTGTTCTGCTATATGTAGATACAAACTTAGACGTCTAGTCTGTCATTCATTCTTGAATTTTTCTCCATTCTATCATTCTCACTGGGATTCTCCTCTCTTGAAATGCTTCAGTCTTGCATTCCAGATTTCTCCACCCCTCAGCTAAGATTGGCTGACCTCCCAGTGTACCAGTCTAGTGAGTCAGCACAAACTGGAATGAAATCAAAAGACATAAATTCAATTGAAAGCTCACTTAGGTGAGTCATTTGATGTTATGAATGCCTCCATTTCATTGTCATCTAAATGAGAATAATTTATATACATATATATATACACACACACACACCTTGTAATTCAAAGTACATTCTACCATTATCTCACCAGGGAAAGGAAGTTACTATTTCCAGTGTCGATTTCTGTAACAATCTGATATCACATTGCACTTTTGAATGTTACATAGATGGATAAGATAATGATTGTGGTGCACTTCAAGTTTCTCAAGAGGGTTCTATTTCTCCAGTGTACAAATAAGTCAACTTATCGACCTAGTTAAATTTGATCACAAAGCTCTTTCTATAGTTTGAACTGAACTGCCGCTCTTCTTTCATAACTTTTATTCTCTGTTTCTCTGTCTTGTCTGTAATCCTACAAATACCTATATTAACTTTCCTGAATTTTTTCATATACTCACTACTTCTCTCATAATCTTTTTTAAAAGAGCATATATTTATATATATTTTCTTTTTGGAATATCTCTATACAGGTGAACTTCTAATTAGGATAACAAGTTCATTGGTCCCACAATAAAGAGTAAGGTGAATTTTAAAAGTTTTAGGACTCATCTTCCCTCTTGGAAATAAATATCTGGTATTGACCTAAATTAATACCAAGCTGGACCTCATTTCTATATATCGCATCACATCCAATAAAGAGACCAACAATTAAAAGTAGCTAAAAATCAGTTCCAACTTTTAATTAAATGTCAAAGAGGAGACAAATGACAACTGACTATATTACTTTTTAAACCTTTTGTTTTCAATTCTCTGACTCACTCAGCTATTTAGCATATCCCTTTCCCAAGCAATTACTTTTTATTTACCTTTCTACTTCTCTCAAAACCACAACTCAAAGCCATTTGTTTCATTCCAGTCAATCTTCCTTCCACCTTATTTCTTCATTCTCCCAAGTCTATATCACAAAACTCTAGATGAAGCAAAACTCTCCTTTGAAGTCAGGTAAGGGGGAGAAATTGAAAATTCAAAGTTAATTTTATTATCGATCCCTGGTGGCCCAGTGGTTAAGAGCTTGGCTGCTAACCAAAAGGTTGGCAGTTCGAATCCACCAGCCACTCCTTGGAAACCCTACAGGGCTTAGGAAAGTCAGGAAAGAGAAGTCAGATAACACTCATAGATTAATACATTTAGTTGCCGTTGAATAAACTGTAAAAGTATGAGCATCCCAGATTGCCAAATTAAAGGTCACTCTAGCCTGAAAAATAGAGCTGTATGGATAGGCTAAACTGTATGCCCTATTATCTCTCTTTTTCATTTTGGAGCCTCCCAAATCAGCTTTATTTCCATGACCCTCTTTCTCTTATTTTACCCCATTTATGCTTTTACTAATACCTCAGGCTGGAGTTATTTATTTTATTCTACATAGTACGAAATATGCAGGATCTCATTTTAACTTGCCTCTAGGAGCCTGACGAGGTAAACCAGAATCATGACTATTAGAAAAAGACCCAATTTTTTCAACCATCTCCTTTTTTTTTTTTGCTACACTTCTGGCCCTACACATTTGGGAGTAGGCCTAGTTATGAATCTGACTCTCTGGGCCACCATTTGACGTTGGTATATTTCACTGGAAGCCTGGCTCTTGTGCTGGCAGGGAGGTGAGGCACTGGAATCACCTCAAACACTACTTCTTGTCTTCGTCCTAAGCTCTGAGAAATTTATTTCTGCTCTGGCTTTCAGACTTTTTATATCTGGAATATGTTCTCAACATCCCTTTTCTTGCTATTGCTACTGTCAGAGTAAAATTCGGGGCATAGTTTCTACTGCGCTGGTATTTGTTGGATGGATGAATGAATGGGAAGAAAGAACGTGGCTGTCCAACACACTTCAGTGCCAAGACTTAGCCACTTGAGTGCAGGGAAAAGTAGTTGTCTGTGCACTCCAGCCTCACTTACAAGAAGATTGAACTGGGGATTTGTGTAAAACCGTTTCTCATACTTAAGTTTCTTTACTCACTTAGTTCTATACTCTATGCATAAAACTATTTCAGGTATATTGAGGAGACCAGAGTTTTGGTGTTTAAAAGCCATCTTTACAAACCATCTCTCAGCCCTTTGACATGACTTTAAATTGTTTGAAGATTCCAAAATCAAATCATGAATGATTTCTAAAAAAATGAAAATAGGTGAAAAGATGAATATGTCATAATTCTACTTTTCTTCTGGCATACCAAGTCCCGTGGCCCCCAACGCACTATATTGAGTCAAGAAATTTCAACAGAATTTTTAACACGTAGCTTTTAATATGTTTTAAAAATTACTTTACAAGTAGGTTTTGTTTCCTTTGCCATGAGTTCTGCAACCTCCAAATTTATTTAAGAGGAAAAGATGAAAGCGTATAGGGTCAAAAATATCATTCAGCTCCCAACAGGTTGGTAGTTTGATATTTTATTTCTTATATTGCCTTCTTCATAAATTGTAAATTGGAAATACAACTTAAATAAAGCTGGTTTCATGGGGCTTTGTCTTTTATATTTTTTAAGATTTTACAGCTTCTAAAAGAACATAATTTAATTTCCAATATTAAGACATCTCAATGGCTCTCATCTAATTGCATTGGTTTAACTGCTAGTACATTTAACTATAATTGTTTCAGAATTAATTAAAGATTTGGTATTACAGAATATTGTACTAACCAAAGTGAACTGTGATAGCACTGTTCTTCACAAGTTAATTTTTTCATACTTAACAGTACAGGCCCTTCTAAATTCCTTTTATTGTAGTTGTTCTGGTTGTTTATTATTGTTGAATAACAAACCATCCCAAACTTATAAACAAAAATCAGAACAATTATATTATGCTCGTAGATTTTGTGGATTAAGCATTCAGACAGGACAAACGGGAATGTTTTTTCTGGCTCCATGATGTCTAGGGCCTCAATTGGAAAGAAAATGGCTAGGGACTGGAATCTTCTGGAGGCTTCTTCATTCACATTCTGGGCCTGGGCTAGGGTCAAAGACTGGGCTCAGCTGGGACTGTTGACTGGAGCACCTAAACATGACCCTCATGTGGCTTGGACTTCTCCCAGCATAGTGACTGAGTTCTTATAGGGAACATCCCAAAAGGGAGAATCCAGACAATGAAGTTCCAAAAGAATCAGGCCTGACTTTAAAAGTCACATAGCATCGCATCAGCCATGTTCTATTAGTCAAGACGATCACAAGCCCACAGAGATGCCATCTCTCAATATGAGGAGTGCCAAAGAAAGTGGGGCTATATTTTAAAACAATCAGTGTAAAAGTGATTGACTTGCTGCTCTCCAGGAACATTTTTACTTGTTTGTCCTTTCCTCACCTCTGTGTCAACAGTACACATTTTCAAAACGGTTGGCCAATAGTAAAAATGCATACATAATCTTGTATTTTCCGTAGAATGTTTCTTCTTGTGAGTAACAGAAATCCTGACTCACAGTTGCTTAAACCATAAAGAAAATTTATTGATTAACAAACTGGAAATTCTAGTGATAGGGTGGGCTTCAAGAATGGATTGGTTCAGTGACTCAGCAGTATTAAAAAAAAAAAAAAAAAGACACATCTCCCTCTATTTCATCATTCTGTTGCTTTTAGTATTGATTGAATCCTACATCTTGTCCCCTCATGACAAAAAGATGATGTCCTCAGTTACCCCCATGTTCAACTGCATGCTCAACCAAAGAGATAAAGGGAGTTTTTCTTCTTTCTTCACTTGACAGAGTCCTGAGTTTCACTCCAACTAGAATAGCATAGGTCACTTGTATATCTTTGAAACAACTGCTGAGGGCAGAGTGAAGTTCTGACTGGCGTAGGTCCAGATGCCCATCCTGAACTAGTCCTGATTTCAAGGGGGTTGGGATTATGCTGATTATCTTCAGAGCTGATGTGATTGATCCCATGTAATTGTTGTGCCTGCTACACAGTGGGAAATGGGTAGACTGAATGCTGGGTGGGTAGCTGTCATTTCTTTTCCATCTTGGACCAAACTTGACTGGCTGAGTAAAGTTACCTGACCATGAGGGGATAAAGCCATTGCCTTCGCCTCATTATCATCACAGTTCAATCAGCTGAGAGGTCATGGTCCCATTCCTGCTCACTTGTCAGCAGCTTGCCTTTGACTCAGGTCAATGTCATATTCCTAACTCTTCTTCTTGTTGAGAAACCCCATTTGGCAAATCAAGAAGAAACTGGATGCTAAAAAGCCATACCTCACCTTGGTGGTTCTGTTCCTTCAGGCGAGTGGTAGAAGGAGAACAGTCACAGTCTGTGAGTGTGATAAATTTGTGTGTGAGGAGAATACTTCCACTTTGGATAAATTTTGACTTCTGCCTGGGAAAGTAGGCTTTGCATCTGACACTATGAACTTTTTCTTAAGAGCTACTAATGTCTTCTTCTGTTTTTCAGAGTTGATACAGGGTTTAATAATACAGCCTCTTCTGCCAAGAGTTTTATTCATTGTTTTCCATTTCAAGTTAATGAAGCATGACAGGGTTATTGTCTTCATTTTGCAGCTGAGGAGATAGTGACAGATGGTTAAGCAACTCGCCCAAGACCACCCATCAAAGCAGGGGTAGAGATGGCATTAGAAATAATTTCTCTGGAATCTTAGCTCAGTGCTTTCTTGAAAAAGATTTATGAAAGCTTCAAACAAACAAACAAAAAGAAAACAGGTCATAAAACAGCAAATACTTTGGAATCCATCACCCAGCTTCAGAATTTTTATAGGAAACAAATGTCACAGAGTGGCAATCCTTATTTACTCCTCCAGGTTCCCATCCCCAGCCCTCTCTCCTCAGTTGTTACTGTTGTTAGGTACCATGGAGTTGATTTCAACTCATACCAACCCCTTGTGACAGAGTAGAACTGCCCCATAGGGTTTTCTTGGCTGAAATACTTATGGGAAAAATCACCACATCTTTCTCCCATGGAGCTGCTGGGTGTGTTCAAACCACTAATCTTTCGGTTAGCAGCAGAGCACGTAATCCTTTGCACCTCCAGGACTCCTAACTGTAAATGTATGATTCCATAAAAAAGCATGGTACCATTTTGCACATTTAACTTTATATTATTTCCATTACTTTATATGCTTTTACTGTAGTTGTTCTGATTTTTTATTGACTTCCTTCTAAAAAACAAGCCATGGAGAGTGGGAATTAGAATTTCTATGGGATATCATGTCTATTTTAAGCACTATCTTTAAGGGATGGTGTCTTAGACATCTAGTGCTGCTCTAACAGAAATACCACAAGTGGATGACTTTAACAAAGAGAAGTTTATTCTCTCACAGTCCAGTAGGCTACAAGTCCAAATTCAGGGCATCAGCTCCAGGAGAAGGCTTTCTGTCTCTTCAGCTCTGGAGGAAGGTCCTTGTGATGCATCAGTCTTCCCTTGGTCTGGGAACATCTCAGCGCAGGAACCTCAGGTCCAAAGGACACACTTGTCCCGGCACTGCTTTCTTGGTGGTGTGAGTTTCCCATGTGTCTCTGCTCACTTCTCTCTTATATCTCAAAAGAGATTGGCTTAAGGCACTATCCAATCTTGTATACCTCATCAGTTTAACTGCTGGTAATCCATCTTATTACATCATAGTGATAGATTTTACAATATATAAGGAAATCACATCAGATTACAAAATGGTACATAGTCATACAATACTGGGAATCATGACCCAGCCTAGTTGACAGATATTTTGGGGGGACACAATTCAATCCATGACAGATGGGGATGTCCAAAGGATGACCGTTTATTTCATTTATATTTGGGAGCCTCATAGTCTGTTTAAAATGATTGTTTAAAAAATTCCCACACTAACAGTGAAACTAAATTATTTTAATCAATCATTGTGCTTCATTCTAAGTGCCAGTACTCTGAAGAAGCTGGCCTATTGTGTTAATCCCTTCTGACCCATAGCAACCCTATAGGACAGAATAGAACTGCCCCATAGGATTTCCAAGGAGTGACTGGTGGATTCAAACTGCCAACCTTTTGGTTAGTAGTTGTAGCTCTTAACCAGTATGCTACCATGGCCCCGTTGTGTTAATACTGGAGCTATTTTTCAGTAACACCAGCTAATTGTGAAAGCACCAGCACAGATTTGGGGAAATTGCTGGCATAGAAGTGGGGAGATTAGGTTTCAGTCTTGATTCTTCCTCTGATTATGAAACTTGTGAACAAGTCAACCTGGACATGGGGTTGCCCTAAGTCAATGTTTTGTGAATTTAGTATGGAAACCCTATGGGTTGTTAAATCAATTTGACAGGTTTGGAACAGCTTTTAAAAAAAAAAAAGGTAATATGGAATAAAATAGAAAATATTCGGGATACATCGTATGCACTATGGGTAAATATGATTTGATAATTTTTTTGTTGCAGAGGGGTGTATGTGTGTGTGTGTGTGCGTGTGTGCACACACACACATGCACGCACCATGGAATGTTGTGTAAAGTGAAATTCCTATTCTGAGCTGCTTTCAGAAAAGTTTGAAAACCATTTATACCAGGTGACTTCAGAAAGAATCTCAAGGATTTCCCAGATGTGGTTGTGTCCTTAGTTAAAACACAATACCTGTTGCTCTCATTGTCCAGGATGAAGCCCAAACTTCTCACCACAGCAGAACAGGTTGCCAGGATTCCTGCCTCTGGTGCCATGCACTCCAGGAATATAGTGAACTATAAACTCCCTGTTTCTGTAGTACTGACTCATGCTTCCCTGCCTTTACTGGCACTTTCTCCTCTGCCTCAAATGCCCTCTGGATCCACCTAGCATTACCTCTTCTACAAACCTGTCCATGCCCACCTATTCTTCATAGAATTGACTACTCCTTCCCAGGGCCCCTGTTATTATCTTTACTGACTTATGTCATAGTCCTCACTCTACTTTCCTGCACTTAATAATGGTTTAAACGCGTATCTCCACCTATTAATTTGTGGAGATATTGAGTCAGTTTTGTATCATCAGTGTTTTGGTTCACCTTTTTCTTATAATCTTGTTCTCCCTTGCTCTTAAAATAACTATTACTTTAAAACAATACATGTTCACTGTAAATGACTCATGATATTTTAAAAAGCTGGAAAACCACTTTAAATCACACAACCTAAATATGATTGTTGTTAATATCTAAACAGATGTTTCTGCCTGCCCATCTATGCATATATAGAGAAGCAAACATATGTGTACACATACACAGAGACATACACAAACCTATACAAACTGTTACATAAATAAATTCTGTTAATCTTGTCATAACCACTTTCTGTGTCAATATATACCTGTACATAATTTTTAAAGGCTGCTTATAATTCTAATTTATTGATTGCCCAGATTTTTGTTTTGAGTGCCATTTATTAACATTGCCAACAGTGATGGTAGAATGGGCTTCTTATTCCTCACATGCTCTAAATATAAATTTAAAAGCCTCATTATTGTCTTTACCTTCTTTAGTTAGCCTCAGAGGCCTAGGCAGTTTTGTAACTCTCTGCAAGGTGTTCTATAATCTACTTCCTTCTCTTTAGCTTTGGGCTATGACCTGTTAATCCCTGTATGCCAGAGAGTCTCCTACCTAGAAATGAGAAGACCTTAGTCAAACCTTTCCTTTCTTATGAGAACCATCTATAGTTATATAGTAGGAGTTTGACTTTTGATGGTTTTCCCTTTTAGAAGCTAGTACAGTGGAGTCATGCATAATGCATAATTTTTTAGGAATACTTTGAATCTCAACTTGCTGACAGAGACCACACATCTGGATTTTATACCCAAAAAAAAAAAAAAAAAAACATTGCTGGCAAGTTGATTTTGTCTCATGGCAACCCAATGTGTTCATATTAGAAATGCTCCATAAGGTTTTCTTGGTGGTAATCTTTATAGAAGCAGACCACCAGGCCTTTCTTCCATGGTGCATCTTGGTGAGTTTGTTTGTAGGTTAGTAGACCAGTGCAAATCCCTTGTACCACTCAGGGACTTTGGATTGTATACATTCTTCCTGTATTTTGTGGTTATGATATATAATTGTTTTCAATGGACATTTCCACTTTGCCAACCACTTCTACTCTTTGGTAGATACTGATATCTAATATAGTTCATTAGGAAGCTTTCTCTACTCTCTGGAACTAAATCAAGAACTACTCTGATGTGTTATTTTTGCTGAAATGGAACATCTGGTGTAATTTTGGAAAGTACAAAGTCTCATCACTATTGAAGCTTATTTGTACCAGTTTTTTGTGTCCTGAGTCAGGAAGATGTCATCTATTTCTTCCATGTAACTGAGTAGCTTAAGTATAGACAGTATTGTTCTTATGTATTTTTTCTTCTGTTTTTTGTTTTGGTCAAAGTGCTCAGAAATTCTTCACCCCTGTTTGTGGGTTCAACAGTAGAGTATGTTTTCATACTCTACAGTACTAACCCATCCACTCCCTTAGGAAGTCTGTTTGTTTCCATCACCATATTCTAATCTTGAATCCCACCTCACCAAGTCTCATGGACAATTCTGACATAATATGAAGTTAATGCCATTTATTACCTGTGCTTTAGTTATTAGTATGTAGAGATCTGAGCAGTCAGTGTCATTTCCTACTCCCTACCCAATGATCTCTTCCCATGTCACGTCATTCCTTTTTCCATGCCATACCTGTGCTTCTTTATAGAAGAGGTTCTCAACCAGCATTTCTTTTGCACCCAAGGGGACATTGAGCAATGTCCGGAGACAGTTTTATTATCACGAGAAGGGTGTTACTGGCATCTAATCAACAGAGGTTGGGGATGCTGCTAAACCTCCTACAATGCACAGGACAGCATCCACAATAAAGAATTATCCAGTCCAAACTTCAATAGGGCCAAGCCTGGGGGATCCTGCTGTATAGAAACCAATTTCTTGTTTTTTGTTTGAAGTTTCAGATTTCTCCCACCTCTAAGATGGTCAGTTTAATATATTCTCTTGATTCAGACAAGCTATTCTGTAGCAGGGAATCCTGGGGTGGTAAAAACCGTTAATGCACTTGTCTGAACTGAAAGATTGGAGGTTCGTGGCCACACGGAGGCACCTCAAAGATAGATCTGATGATCTACTTCTGAATAATCAGTCACTGAAAACCCTACAGATCACAGTTGTACTCTGACACACATGAGATCTCCATCAGTCAGAGTTGTTGACAGCAACTGTTTTTTTTTTTTTTTTTTTTCAGTAAATAGTAGAAAATGGAAGGTGATCTCTCTTGTCTCATCTATATTCAGTCCTTTGGTTGGAATGAGGCAGCAGTCATTACATTAACCAAAAATGTTTCCCTTGTTGGTAAAATAGTATTATATGACCAACTGACATTACCACAGTGACAAAGAATAGGGAGTGAAGGAGATTAAGGCAAATTTCTAAGTAAAGAATAAAACTGTTGTTTGCCATCAAGTCGATTCTGACACATGGTGACCCCATTTGTGCAGAGTTGAACTGCTCCATAGGGTTTTCAAGACTGTGACCTTTCAGAAGCAGATCACCAAACCTGTCTTCCAAGGTGACTCTGGGTGATTTTGAACTGTAAACCTTTTGGATAACAGTGGAGTACTTAACTGTTTGTGCCCACCCAGGAGCTCCAAGAATAAAACTAGAGGGATGAGTAAGTATGGTGATCCTCAGATACCTCTACTCCAAATGGCATTTGTTGTTACAGAAGCTGCATTTACAAATAGATTGAGGAAAACTACACAGGCAGCTTAATATTAACATTGTTTCTTTTTCTTTTTCTCTTTCTTTTTTTTTCCGAGACATTTCACATTTTCAAGAACAAAATGATTTAAAAGGACTGCTAGAAAATCTCCATCAAAATATCCAAGCCAAAAAAAGAAAGAATGTAGAAATCATGTGGCTGGCTGCAACGGTAAGCACTCTTGTGTCAAATCATAACCTGCCATCATGATGACCAGCAAGCAGTATCATGTATCTATCATGCAGGGTCTAAGCTTTGCACTATGGGTTACTCAGTATCTCCCTCCATTATCCAGGGGATTAGGCATTTCACTACCTCTGGTAGTTTTGTCAATAAACTAGAATACAAAATGAGAAAATATATACTCAACAAGAATCTTACCCATTGGCTGTTCTTATAAACCCTGGATGAGTCTGAGATTAAAATGTGGTTTTCTTGTTATTGTATGTTACTATGCCAATGTTTCATATCAACTTGGATTTTGAACTGCTCCTCTAAAGACATACGGTTTTAACAGAGTATGGTTCTCAGATCTCTGGCTTACAGCCCCAGCAAGACTCCTAGACATGTTGTTTAATTAATGAGCTTTTAAATGTGTTTGTTAATTTGGATACTGGCATAGAATTGATTGCTGATAAATTGCTCTTGGAGTAATAAGCTATAATGTGTATGGTTCTGTCTTGTTTAATGGCGCCCTTGGGGTAAAAGAGCTGTGGGTTTTCTCGCCCCAGGTTTCTACAGGAGTGTGGAGACTTTTTTTTTAGCTCTTTTCTGGCAACCATTTAGGCATAGTTCACATAAAGTAATTAATTTTTCTAAACATTCAGACCCAAAGATCCTTTCATGGGAAAGAGATCTTTTCATCAAGAAAGGCACACATTGGAGATCTTTACAATGAATGCCATGTTTACAGTTACTGCACAGTGTGTTCATGTAATTTGGAGTTCAGGTTAACAAATCTTCTAGCATATTCTATTCATTATTTGCCAATAGCTTATAAAATAGAGCCTTCTTCCCTATTGCCAGTACTTCAGTTATAATGCAATATTACTTACTTTCTTCTGGAAAGAAGGAATGGATAATTTACCATGGGACTATATAAAGTAATTTACCAGAAGCAAGGTAAAAGAAAGCCGCTTTACTTTCCCTTTATGCCTTCTTAGAGCCCCAGGAAAGAACATCATTGATAACAATATGAAATATTGCTTTTTAGGCTGCTCATTTACACTGGTCCCATTTAGCACCATACTGCATTACATAAAGATTGTTCTTAATAGTTCTTTCCCCTGTGGATGCTCTTTGTATCTTCAAAGGCTACCATGGTTGTTAACACTCAAAAAATATCTCTTAAAGGTAGGTCCTAAGTTATTTTTGCTATTTCATTAATAAGCTGATAGCATGAAGAAGGTAGTTTGCATATACCAAGGCAAATTACCAAACTAATCAAACCCATTTCCGTCAAGTCAGTTCTGACTCATAGGAACCCTATAGGACAGAGCAGAACTGCCCCATAGGGTTTCCAAGCAGCAGCTGTTGGATTTGAACTTCTGACCTTTTGTTTAGCAGCCAAGCTCTTAATCACTTCACCACCAGAGCTCCCAAGGCAAATTAGGAGTATATAAATATGTCACTGCATATGTATTGTACAGCTATGTCAAAAGATAAGTAATGTGCAAATGCACAAATGAATGCTTATTTTTTCTTAGTATATGCAGTTTTACCATGTGAATATATGAAAAAGTCTCCCATAAATGCCATACATTTTTAAAAATATTTTTCTGAAATGTACATAATGACCACATATGGCTTACTCACAACTTACCATTTAATGGGTGATCGCCTATCTTGATGTATCCACAATACCCATGGTGTGCAAATTCAGCATTCTGTAAGAACATCATTATTAACAGCATTCTTATAAGCTGCTACCTCAGTTTGATGCTCCTCTTTGTAAACTAATGACCTTAAAAATACTCTTAAAATGAACACATGTAGAAATTCATTTTGACATTTTCCAAAAAGCTTTCATTTATGTCTTTTATTTTCTTCTCTTTTTAAAATCTATTTAATAAAATACTGCTTTTGTTAATGTTTTACATTCTACTTGAAAAGTATGAAGCTATTTGGTTTTATCTTAATTAAATTTGAATAATAAAAATGAGAATTTAAAAAGGCTAAATGCCAATCAACTGTGTCAAATCAATATTCAAGCTCATATAGTTCAAAAGAGTTATGGAAATAAAAAATCAAGACCCAAACTATCTACCCTGACCTAATTGTTCCCAGTCCTCTTGATTTTAAATTTAAAACATTAAGAATCCTTAGGAGACTAGGTGCATATAATCATGACAATAAATTTTAAGGATATTACTTCTTTTTGAAAATCGTATCTCATAGCCATTGAAGTTTATATCTTATTACTATGACCATAGTTAAACCTTTATTATTTTATATTAAATTTTTTGAAATAATTTTTATTTAAAAGGATTAGAATTTTCTAGATGAAAAAGATTATATGATGGGACATGCTTTCATGTTTCTCTAGTCACTTATATTGGAAATATTGAGAAAATATCAAAGGACTAAATTAATAAGTATTTGTAAATCTTAGTTTAAATATCAGAATCACATTGAAAACATGGTAAAAACCCTTGATAAAATACTATATACTCTCCTAAGTCCTCCTTAATGGCAGATAATAAAGCAGGCCTTTTATTATATCATAGTAGTTTTATTTCCAATGCATGTTGGTTCTGAAGTTGCTGATTGATATAGCTGATGAAACCTATTCTGGGATAGGGAAGAGAAAGGAGTAGAATGAGCCATCTATTAAGAATAAAGCAATGAGACGAGATTATTGCTGCTCAGAGATTCTTGACCTGATGAAATAAGAATATCTGAAGAAAGAGATAGAGAGACACAGAATACAATGTAAGTTAAAGGCTTGGTCTTTGAGTTAGGTCAATTTACATTTGAATCCTAGCTCTGCTCTGTTGTGTACAAGTTACTTAAACTTTCTAAACCTCAGTTTTCTCATCTGTAGAATGAAAACAATTATACCTTCCTCTAGGATTCACGTGAAGTTAAATAAAAGAGAAAATCTATATACAATTTTTTAAAATTGTACCTGGGTGCACAGTAGCTATACAATAAAGTATTTATACGTGTGTGTTTGTTACAGATTTGTCGCAAACTAAATGGTATTCGTTTCACCTGCTGTAAAAGTGCCAAAGACAGGACATCGATGTCGGTGACACTTGAACAGTGCTCAATCCTGCGAGATGAGCACCAGCTGCACAAGGACTTCTTCATCCGAGCACTGGATTGTATGAGAAGGTACTCCACATGTCTTCATCTTTTTTTCCTTTTAAGGTCATTTTGAGTTATCTTTATTTCAAATACATGTTCTACTGAAGGACTAAACATTTAGTAATTTCATTGTATTTCCATGACTTATAGCTCACAGCAAGAAAGATGAGATGATTTTAGGTATTCCTCCTACTCGTTTTAGATAATGAAAGAAAATGTGGCTGTATTTTGATAATATTTATGGAGAATATAGTTCATGAACTCATTTAGACCCAAGTTAAAAGGGCTCTGGACAGTTCATATATGACCGTTGAAAACACATTTTTTTTAACATGTAAGTCATGAGTATGTGCAAAATAAAACTAGGTCAGTATAAAAATAAAGCGTTTCCAAATTTCACCTAATAGGTGATCAATTGTCCGATTCCCTGCAGGGTCTTTGGGTTTAGTACCCTCCTTCCTAAACTTATTTTCACATCACTCATCTTAAAGATGGGATGACACCGGTCCTTTAAAATAGTGAATGAAAATTGTTACTCTGCAGACATTTAAAATGCTATGCCTGAAGTCATGTTTCTTGATTCATTTCCACAGTAATTAAATCTGAAGTATAAGCCGTAATGGGAAGGAAAAAGTGCCTCATTTACAATGTCTGTCAGCAAGGACGTATGTTAATTAAAAAGCTAAGCAACATTGTCTCTTTGCCACAAAGACTGACCCAGAAGCACACCTTGAAGTATGGGATAGGCCTCCTGATGCCAGAAAGGAATGTCATGTGACATACAGAGGGGTTGCTTCCTATCTGGCGTGTCGTTAGCTTTTCCTTTTCATTCCTGTAGTCTTTCAATGGAGACGGTCCATGCTTGCCTGCGTTCATTCTATGCCTGTATGTGTTTCCCACTAATGAGAGGTTTCTGAAGTTCTCTATTTTACCCCATTTCACATCTCTTGGAATTTTCATTGTTCAATGGAGTTCCATCCTAATTTTTGATAAATGTATGACGATATCTCAGATGTCTGACATGAACATCTCAGCCAAATAAACCACATTTGGTTGATAGAAAAAACTTCTTTCAAAATAATCTCTCAGCACTAACAGAGGGAAAATTTAGCATCTGAGTATGAAATCTTCAAATGTCCATAAAAAAAATACAAATGTCACAATCGATGGAACAAAGGTGCTTAGTAAGGAGAGCAGGGGCACATGATGTTATAGGCCAGACAGACCAGAGGACTAAAACTAATGAATTAAGATAAAATAGCTGGAATGTGAAATCACCACTTGTTTGTTTAAGCTGGAGCCCTGGTAGCGCAGTGATTAAGAGCTGGGCTGCTAACCAAAAGGTTTGAATCTACCAGCGGCTCCTTAGAAACCCCATGGGGCAGTTCTACTCTATCCTATAGGGACATTATGAGTCGGAATCCACTTGGCAGCAACAGGCTTGTTTTTTGTCTTTTTTTGGTTTATTTAAGGTAGAAGTAAGGGAGGACCCTTACTTAGAAAGATAATTCCTACAAACTGGTAAATAAAGGGAGCCCTAGTGGACCAGATGTAAAGAGCTCGGCTGCTAACCAAAAGTTTGCAGTTTGAATCCGTCAGCCACTCCTTAGAAACCCTATGGGACAGTCCTTCTCTGTTCTATAAGGTCACTATGAATTGGAATCAACTCGACAGCAATGGGTCAATGGTAAATAAAGAGTATATCTGTCATAAACATGTTAACCTGTAAAACCACATATTTTGGCATTGCATAAAGGTTATTCAGAACTGACATTATTTTAAGCAACATATTTGCTCATGACAATGCATATCAGAGTTTTATTTTTTAATTGTTAAAGTAAAGTGCTAGAATTTGCTCTAAAACACTGAAAATCTTAATTTCCATATCTTCATGACTCTGGTGATATATATTTTTTTTAATAAATTTCAAATCTTTCATTTATCCTTTGGGCTTATATATATGTGTGTGCTATGTAAGAATGTGAGAGTTTGTGTGTGTATGTGTATATGAGTTTAAGGAAAATAAAATGTGTTCTTTTATTTAATTACTCACTTCTTTCCCTCTTTGGATATTCCATCTTGCAACACAAGCCCACAGGTTTATAAGCACAGGCAACATGGCACAGTGAGTAAGAGCATGGACTTGGGAGCCAGCTGATCTGAGTTTGAATCTAGGTTATACGCCACTTACTAGCTGTAAGTTAATATCTTACTATCTCTTAGTGCTTTAGAGACAAGTTAGTTAACCTCTTAACTGGTGCCTCAGTTTCCTCATCTGTAAAACAGAAATGATAATAATTAGCAATCACTTCTTAGGAGTGTCTTGAGGATTAAATGAATTAATAAGTATAAAGAACAATGGTTGGCACACAATTATCACTGTAGAAGGAGTTCTTGGGTGGTGCAAATAGTTAACACTGTTGGCTGCTAACAAAAATGTTGGAGGTTTAAGTTCACCCAGACACAACTTGGAAGCAAAGCTTGGCAATCTACTTCTCAAAACGCAACCATTGAAAACCCTGTGGAGCACAAGTCTCTTCTGACACACATGGTATCGCCCTGAGTCAGGATCGACTCAATGGCAACTAGTTGTTTAATCACTGTATAATGTTTGTTAAATTAATAAAAAGTAAATATTGAGGGCTATGATGTTAACATACTGATCTTTCAACTACAGTAAAATCTAGCTAATTATAATATCTGTAATTTTATGTTTGTGACTATATTATGACATGAGGTTTGACTCTAATGCCATATATTAAAATAATGTCTCCTGGCAACTCTTGTAAATAAAGCTTCAAATGCAATGTTTTACCTGTTAAAGAAAATAAGCTCTTTAAATACTGCTTTACAAATGTGCATGTGTTTACAAGTACTGTGCTAATTATGGATGGATTTCACGTGTTCATTAAAGTAAGCCAGGATAGGTTTCTTAAAAACATTTTTTAGATGTTAATGTGTATATTGTATACACTCACAAATGTCATAGAATTTGAGATCAAGAAGTCACCTTAGAGATTTAATTAAATCCTCTTCATCTTATAAGTAATAAAATTGAGCTCTAGAGAATGTTTTGGCAAAGATTACTCAGCTAGAGAGTATTGGAGACAATACTAGAATATAGGTCTCCTAGTTATGCTTCAGGAGCCCTGATGGGACAGTGGTTAAGAGCTACAGCTGTTAAAAGGTCAGCAGTTCGAATCCACCAGCCGCACCTGGGAAGCCCAATGGGGCAGTTCTACTCTATCCTATAGGGTCACTATGAGTTGGAATTGATTCAACAGCAACAGGTTTGGTGTTTTATTTAGTTATGTTTCAGAGTCCCTGGGTGGTGCAAACGATTAATGCACTCAGCTACCAACTGAAACGTTGGAGGTTTGAGACTGTCCAGAGGCACCTCAGAAGAAAGGCCTGGCAATCTATTTCCAAAAAATCAGCCATTGAAACCCCATGGAGTGCAGTTCTACTCTTACACACATGGGATCGCCATCAGTTGGGGTCCACTTGGTGGCAACTGGTGGTAGTACTGGTAGTTATATTTTAATCTTAGTTTTTTTGTATCAGAAGAAATGAAATACTATTATCTAAAACTATTTGTTAATTTATTTGACTAATTAGTTAAAATATTATATAAATCTACTTTTAGAAATTCAGGAAGTATGTGCAAGACCAGAATAGTCTGTCCGTGTTCTAAAAACATGGAGAGCAAAGCCTAGCCTGGTATAAATTCTTGAAGTTCATCTTTATCTATCATGTTCATTACAGTATCCAGGCATCTAGCATAGTATCTCATCTAGAGTAAAATAAATATAAATATTAGTGGAATAAATCAAGCAGTGTCCAAATAGGAATTCATTCTGCTGCCTTCTGCTTTTCAGAACCATGCAGCAATTTTCTCGGTTTTTTTTTTTTTAAACAAATGTCTTCAAATATGTTTTGAAAAAGTAGGTTTTGTTCCTTTTATGTTTAAGGCTTGTTTCCTAGGGCCGCCTCTGTGTTGGTATAGCTTACTAGTTGCAGTAGAGTCGATTCCGGATGATAGCAACCCTATGTGACAGAGTAGAACTGCCCCATAGGGTATCCAAGGAGTGGATGGTGGATGGTGGATTCGAACTGCCCACCTTTCGGTTAGCAGCCAGACACGTAGGCACTGTGCCACCGGGGCCCCTGGTATAGCTTGTTGTTATTGTTGTGTGCTGTCAAGTCAATTCTGACTCACAGCAACCCTATAGGACAGAGTATAACTGCTCCATCGGGTTTCCAAGGAGCAGCTGGTGGATTCGAACCACCAACGTTTTGGTTAGCTGCCATAGCTCTTAACCACTGTGCCACCAAGGCTTCTGGTATAGCTTAGTGGTCAATAATTGGTCAGAGGCTATGCTCAAATAGCTCAAGACAGTAAAGCCTCCATCCTCTGCCAATTATCTGTGTGGGTTGGGAAGCACGTTCAAAGATCAGGCCCTGGCAGGTCCTCTTGGTCAGCCAGGGGTATACGGGAGCACAACAAGCCCCCTGTGACTCTCTTATTTCAACAATCTCCCTATTAAGTGTCCGGCTACTCCACTGGTCTGGTAAGTGTCCCAAGTGGGACTGCATCCTCAGGCTAGCTACCAGATTGGCCTTCAGCATTTCTTTGCCACGCTAGTGTTTCTGACAATACCTGGTCATGAGGTTTTTCCAATCTCTACTTGAACCTCAGTCAGCCCCTCTGACTGGAAAATTGCTGGTTTCCACTGCCAGCTCCACCCTGGTAGAACTTTGGGCCAACTGAACTGAGAGGGGCAGTAATGGGAGCAGCCCCACAAAAGAAAACCACAGACTACCACTATCTTGCCCCACATTCAGTAGTTTTTCATGAATAAACAATTCTCAGCTTGTTGCTTGCTTTTGATCGATTATCAGGGTCCTGAAAATTTGTTCTTACAATATTTTCCAGTTTTTCATATTTTTGAGGGAGTAGGGAGATTTATGGGGACCCTGGTGGCACAGTGGTTAAGAGCTCAACTGCTAACCAAAAGGTTGGCAGTTCGAATCCACCAGGTGCTCCTTGGAAACCCTATGGGGCAGTTCTACTTTGCCCTAGAGGGTCACTATGAGTCAGAATCGACTCGACAGCAATGAGTTTGGTTTTGATTTGGGGGGGGATTTACTGAGCTCCACACTTGCCATCTGGGAAATACCACTTTCAAGACAGGGGTTTTAAAATGCACACCAGAACCGCTTCAATGGCTTTTTTTTAACTACATTTTCTTGGACTCCACATGGATTATAATTGAGAAGATTCGAGATGGATTCGCAGATCTAATTTTTTTTTAGAATTTCACAAATATTCTGGGGCACAACCCTAGATGAAAAATCAGTGCTTTACAGGAGTTTGACTTTTATGTTTTTGAACTTATTGAAGTTTTTTATTTTGTGTAACAGCAGCAGAAGTTTATTTTACCTTTACGTTCTTCTAACCACCTTTCAGGCTATTTTCTCTGGGATTTTCCAAGGTTCACCAAGGTTATAATATCAATACTATTATCCTAGGTTTTTTTTTTTTTCTGTATTATTTCTTTCTATTGCATTGTGCTTATTTCTATTACAGTTTCAAATTATTTACGAGTGAGCAGAAGGTTATAGATGAATAGCCACACTAAACTGGACTACTGAGACCAGAGGATTCCCTGAGACTATCACCCTGAGACACTCTTTAAACCTTGAACCAGAACTATCCCCTGAGATCATCTTTTAACAGAAAAGCAAAGTGACACACAAAATAAATGATACTATCTGTTAGATCAATGCTCTACTAAAAAAATCTGCATGAGTCCAAAAGGTCAACATTTAATCCAAAGCAAAGCTGAAAAGATAAGGGGGTAGGGAAACTAGAGTACTGGAAATGGAACAACCAGAACACAATGAGAACGTAGACACAATGTGAAAAATATAACTAATGTCATTGATCAGTTCATGTAGAAATTGTCAAACGGGAAAGCTGTGTAAGCTTTCACCAAAAACACAATAAAATATTATTTAAAGAAAAAAATTATAGATAAAAAGAAATGAAGCTGCTTATTCAGAAACCCCCTCCACCAGAATAAGCTCCAGGAGTGTAGAGACTCTTATGCTTTGTTCACTGCTGTATCCCAAGTACCCAGAACAATGCCTAGTGATAGTTGTTGTTGTTGGTTGCCATCAAGTCACTTTCTTTTCATGGCAATCTCATGTATAACAGAATGTTGCCCAATCCTGCGCCATCTTCATGATCATTAGTATGTGTGATGTGTGATTCCTTGCTGAGGTTATTGTGTCAATCCATTCATTGGGAGTTTCTCTCCTTTTCATTGGTCCTCTATCAGCTATGATGACCTTTTCTAGCAATTGGTAGTGATAGTAGATTCTCAATAAATATTCATTGAATGAATGAATGATACAGGTTTCTAAAATCTTCGGGTCTTGCATTTTAGGCGGTTCTATGCATACATTAAAAAAAAAAAAAAAAAAAACCTGTTGCCGTCAAGTCGATTCCAACTCATAGCGACCCTATAGGGCAGAGTAGAACTGCCCCATAGAGTTTCCAAGGAGTGCCTGGTGGATTCGTACTGCCAACCTTTTGGTTAGCAACTGTAGCTCTTAACCACTATGCCACCAGGTTTTCCTGAACATACGTAGTCATTTGAAATGAAGCATATGATATTATCACTCAGTTCTGACTTATTTACAAGCAAAAGTTTCAGAAGATGAAATAGAAGTTTTGAAGAGCCAGTGGTCCAAATTCAAAAACAAACAACAAACAAATAACCTTAACTCACAGTCTGAATCGACGCTTTCTTGGTGCAGTTTTCAGAAATCTCATGTTCCCTCTTTTCCACCTATCTGGGATCACTTTTGCCTGCACACTCCTGTCAAGTGCTTTTAGTTGGAGTTTGTTTGATTGAAATAGGAGAAGAACCTGTTCAGATTAGAAAGTTGGCAAGGTGTCTGGGCAAATCTGACCATGTAAGGAAACTCTTAGCTGGTTGTCTACATCATAATCAAAACAGTGAATCTCAATACTCACTACATATTAGAAATCCTAGGAAATTTAGGAAGGAAGGGAGGAAGGGAAGGATGGAGGGACGGAGAGAGGGAGGAAGGAAAGAAGGAAAGAAGGAAAGGTAGGAGTCCCACAGACCAGTCTCTGAGGATGAAGCCTGGCTTGAGAATCACTTAACTAAAGTCTGCCTTATTTAAACCAACTGCTTTTATTCATCAACCATTGATTTTACAGGCTTTATGAGAAAATTATGAGCCTAGTATATCTAGCCTTATGTTACCGCAAAATGTGGATTTGAGCCACCCTCCGCAAAAGCCAATACTGAGATAGGGATGAGGTGAGCAGCAAGAGGATTTTATTGTATATCAATATACAGGAGACAGAGGGGAGTGAGCTCCTCCAAAAAACCTGTCTCCCAACTGGAGACTGGCTGAAGATTTTATATGGACAGGATTATAGTTTCTCTTCACGGTAGTTACAATTTGCAAGTCTCAGATGATCTAACTTCTTACTGACACTTCTTGAAGGTTATCTGGCGCCGTTAGTCATGATTGTCATGTCACAGATGAGTTAATCCTCTTACTGGCTATCTTTGAGGGTTATCAATTTGTTTTACCACCCTCCAAGAAGAAACGTTAGTTAATCTTAAACCTTTATAGGGACTGGAATAGGAAGAGGAAGAAAGAAGAAGAAATATCCTGAGACAAAGCAGGGGTTAGTAATGGTAGGAATCAGTTATTCAGCAATGGTGGTGATTAAGCTTATGGATCCTGTTCCACTTTCCTGGAGTTTTGAAATGTGTGTGTGTTGCCAAATTCTCCCTTGATTATCTATGGCAGAAGCTTACAAAATGGCGACTGAATTGGCAGGTTTTTTGTTGTTTGTTTTAAAGTAAGGGAGAATGCAGTATCAGCACTGAGTTTTCAGTTATGGAATTTACATTGAATACTAAGATCCATCTCATCTCATTACATTTTCAGAAAACATTTTTTAGGGACTTTTAAACTTCTGTTTGATTAATAGGTGACTTGGATTGAGCTTTAAAAATACAGTAAGTTTGACTGGATGATAATGTCATGCTTTAGCAAGAAATAATTATGTTGGGAAATTAAATTGCCACTGTAAAGTAAATTAATGTGAAAATGCCATTGCTCCATTATTTCCCTTAACAGGAACTCTGGAATTACATGTATATATAATGAGACACCATATTGTTTAGTTGTCTGTAATTTTTATTTTCCTTATGCTGCATTACTCTATCAATCTTTTACTTAATCTTTAATTAAGAGTTCATATGGCATTAGTAAGATGAATCAGGGCAAATTTAACTATACAGTCCTTGCTTAAGATACAGAACTTTGACCAATCTATTTTAGTAAATATTTCATTCATAAGAGCAAGTCTCAAAGGTCTGTCAGCCTTATTGGATTTTATTTTATTTTATTGTTGAATGTCATATTCTCAACATGTTACACCATGAATTAAGAATTTGGGGAGCATAAGTTAAGAATTTTTTTTTCCTTCATAAATAAGTGACTCTTCGTTGATATTGATGTCACTTAAGTTTTTATTTGTCATGACTTACTTCCTAGTGGGGCTCACACAAATGTTGAAATACAAAAGTTTCTTCCTTTTTTCCCACTTCAGCTTATTTTTCTTTACTTTTGCTTGAGTGTACTAGTCAGAGAAGAGCTGCTATTATTTCAGATTATCTCCTATTTTAAATATTAAAGACAAAAATAAGCACTGTAGACAGATAATTGAGACTTACAAATATTTCTTGAAAGGAATGTGTTTGTGGAGAGCTGTATAAGCAGAAACAGTTCTTCCATTATCACTAAATGTTATCTCTTCCCTCGAGAATATCTGATGAGTTTGCTATGTTACTTCAGTACATATCTGTGACAAATAACAGTATTGAGCCTAGATGGAGTCACCTGTGTCTTAAGGTTGCTAATAATTACACAAAAACTGACTCAATTTAGGGTATTTTTGCTTGACTAAAGGTAAGGTGAAACATACTGCAAAGAACATACTTCCTTACGGATAGTGTTGGAGCCAGTATCTTTTAACCAGACACCTGCAGATGAACCACCAACAAAGAAATGATCTTACTGGAGAAATCAAAGAATGACTGAGAAAGAACTTTCAACTTCCAGAACATAGTGTATGTTCTAATTTGGGGGAATCTTCTTCATATATTTATGTGTAACAAGATATATTGTCGTATTATATTTTTACTAGAAAAAAATAGTGTTTTGAGGTCTGTTTCTTTTCCCTAATTTATTTTTTATATAATTTTTTTTTTACCAAAAAAAAAAGTTGCCATCGAGTCAACTCTGACTCATGGGGACCTAGGTGTTTAAGAGTAGAAATGTGCTTTTCAGAAGTAAGTCACCAGGCTTTTCTTCTGAGGCACTTCTGAGTGGACTTGAACCTCCAAACTTTTGGTTAGCAATCAAGTGTGTTAATCATTTATACTACCCAAGGATTCCTTTCTACTAATAGTGACTTGTATTGTAAGTTTGGAACTCATCATCCAGTGCAGATACCAGCTTTATACATACCTTTCCAAATAAATCACCATTTCTCAATCCTTGAAATTATTGACTAAAGGACTAGACATAAAAGCATATGAAATATATGCTTTTGTAAGTTTAATTTAGTGAAATCATATCATTAGAAATCAACCTAATTGAAACCATTAAATGTAACTTCTGCCTCAAGCACAGGTTTTTAAAGACAGGCATACCTCGGGTTAAATTCTTATTCTAATACTTATTACCTGTGCAGCTTTGGACGAGTTAATTAGTCTTCAGGCCTCAGTTCCCCAATCTGAGATAACAACTGCCCTCTCCTGTAGGTGTTGCTGTGTTATGTGAGATCACTTACTCAAAGTCTCAGTGTCCAGTGAATATTACACACTCTGCTTGATAACTGTCAGTTACCCTCCCTCTTCACACTCTTCCCAGCTCTATCTAACCTGCTAATTCATCACTATCCCATGTTTTTCTAAGAGTGTCTCCCCTGATATTCTTGAAATTGAAAAATAGCCATAGTCTTCAACATCTTAGAGGAGAAATCTCGGGATTAATATTAATGCTTGGTTATCTTAAAGACTTTGTGTCAGCGTTCTCCAGAAGAACAGAACCAATAAGATACATATGTGAATATATACATATGAATACACACACACACACACACACACACACACACACACACACATACACACACATATAGGATTTATATAAGCTTAGCTGCTAACCAAAAGGTTGACAGTTTGAATCCACCAGCTGCTCCTTGGAAACCCTATGGGGCAGTTCTACTCTATCCTGTAGGGTCACTGTGAGTTGGAATGGACTTGACGACAACGGGATTTTGGATATAAGCATAAAGAAATTTATTGGCCTATGCTCATGTGATTTTGGTGGCTGGCAAGTCCAAAATCCATAAAGAAGGCTGGCAGGCTGGAAAGTCAAGCAGGATTTCTTCTTCTCTGGGAAACCTCAGTTTTTGCTCTAAAGTTCTTCAACAGATTGGATGAGGCCCACCCACATTATGGAGGGTAATCTCCTTTACTTAAAATCAACTGATTGTTAATGCTAATCACATCTACAAAATAACTTTCACAGCAAGATCTAGACTAGTGTCTGATGAACTACTAGGCACCATATCTTAGCCAAGTTGACACATGAAATTAACCATCACAAATTTAAATGATCTCTCTGTAACTGTGGGTTAGATGGTTTAGAAATCTTGCCAGAGCCTTACTGATAACTTCTGAGAAATCTGGGAGCAGCTGAGCATAGAATAGGGGGTTAGCACTCACCTATGGTCCCTAAATAGTAGTACCTCAGCACTCAGGCAGTAGAGCTTATAAACATTCAATTCCTGAATGCCCCTAGACTTTATTAGTAAACTAGTATATTCAGTAAATAATGGGCCAGGAACCCCACTTTAGGAGATGATCTGGGCAAATATATCATTTGCAGAAATTTGTCATCATTATTTTCATAGTTAAAAGTAAACTTCTACTGAGTATCTACTATGGGAGAGTAATATAAAGTAAGGGAGAAACAAACGTAATAATAATAGCAGCTAATAGTCAATGGCGAAACCCTGGTGACGTAGTGGTTAAGAGCTACAGCTGCTAAGCAAAAGGTTGGCAGTTCGAATCCGCCAGGCGCTCCTTGGAAACTCTATGGGACAGTTCTACTTTGTTCGATAGGGTTGCTATAGGGTCGCTATGAGTCAGAATCAACTCGACGGCAGTGGGTTTTTTTTTTTTTGAATAGTCAGTGGGTGCCCCTGTGGCGCAGTGGTTAATAACTACGGCTGCTAACCAAAAGGTCGGCTGTTTGAATCCACCAGCCACTCCTTGGAAACCTTATGGAGCAGTTCTACTCTGTCCTATAGGAGTCACTATGAGTTGGAATAGACTCAACAGCAATGGCTTTGGGTTGGTTTAATAACCAATGAGTTACTGCTATGCATTACACTAAACATTCTACATGGGGCATCTTCGTCACTCCCTACAATGACAGTATGTGACAGATGAGATTTAAAGAGGTTTAGAAGGTTACTGATGGTCACACTTCTAACAAGTACTAATTATTATAATGGTCCAGAGGAGAAAGGAATCACCTGTCTGGGGTGGCACTGAGGAAGGCAGGATTTGAACTGTGTCTTGAGGATGAGTGAAATTTAGATAAGCAGCAAAGAAGATTTAGGAAGTTCTTGACTAGGAATACTTAAGTGGTTCATTCCAGAGTTGAGTTCATTCATTCATCACATTAAGTATTTCTTTTACATAAATGGTATCACAATGTGTATCATATTGAGCAACTTACTTTCTCAGCTGATATTATGATTTTGACATCTGTCTGTGTTGATATATAAGATCTAGTCTTTTCTTTTTAATAGCTGTACAGTATTCCCTTGTATGAACAGAACATAATTTATCTATATTCCTATTACCTTTTAGTTTGTTTCTGACATTTTACTATCACCAGCAATGGTGTAATAAATTCTCATCTGTGTATCCATGAGTCCAAGTTTAGAGTTTCTCCAGTATATAAGCCCATGAATAGAATGTATGGTAAGATGTTTATATTTTCAATTTTACTAGGTGCTACCAGAGAGCTCTTCAAAATAACTATACTAATTTATACCCCCACAAGCCATATGCCCCCCATACTTGTACTGTAAGTTTTTTTGCCAATCTGATGGTTGAAAAGTAGTATCTTGGATTAATTTGCATTTCCCTAATGATATAAGTGAGATCAGTTATCTATTTAAACATTAATTGACCATCTAAGTTTCCATTTCCAGCATCCACTTTTTAATATGTTTCATATATATTGGAGTTTTGCACATAATTGCAAGTGAAGAAAGGATTCCAGCATTTAAAAACCACTAGTCTATTTTGTTAAGTTAAAGAAAAGAGGGCTTGAAAAGAGGGTTTCATTAATGGAAGTTTTTGAAAAATATTTATTTATTTATTTTTTTAATTTAAGCACAGCAGAATAAGATACAAGGTTCCCCTGGGTTTGGACAGAGAAATGTACAGTGTTTTGACAGGAGCCTGTGATGTGACATGAGGCTTTTTAGAAGGGAAGGGGGCAGAGGGCCATTTAGACAAGAGAAGAAAACTTCCAGGTGAGGAAAAAAACAAAAGCCTACAGGCAGTTAGTGATATGATATCTTTGCACTTGGAGAATGAGCTGTAGCAGGACCAGTCCCAGAAAAGTTTCTCTGTCATTCAAGAATCCTGAGATGCAGGTAGCCCAGGTCTGAATGATCTATGGAGGACAGTTATGCCAAAACCTAGAAAGTCCGTTTATGCCCCTGGAAGGTTGAGGCATGAGAATCAAGGAAGCAAGTGAATGTAGCCTCATATTGCTGAACTCAAATACTGTGTTCAACCAGGGAGACAACTTGCAATTAAACACTTATGGGGAACATAGAGCAAAAATTGTAATTCTATCTCATATCTTGCTTACTTTTAAAGTTTATAAGCTGGCTAGGGCACTCAGTTCCTGTATAAGCTTGCTTCCCAAATCTCAGTCTTTCATTGAACTACCTAATGATGTTTTCCACAAGTATTACCTGAACGTTTATTTTAACCTTGTCCTAGGCAATGATATCCATGAATTTATCCACTTGATGTGCCTGTTATATACATCCTAATGCATATGAGAGTAAATCCAAAACTATTAAAATTAGTATATTGTCAGTATACTGCCTAAAAATTCTTGCCTTCCATCGGAGTGCCTACTACCTTCTGATAACACTGTCATGAAGTGTTTCAATTCTGCCTCCAACTTGAATTTTGATTACAGTGTTCCAGTATCTAGTGCAGTAGAACAAACTGGAAGTCATAACAGGACAGTGTCTAAAGAAAACAGTGTTAATGAAAAGCAGCCCAAAGACTGGCAAACCATTTCTTGTGATCAGAAGACCATAGGTGACAGTGAAGATCAAATACCCAGAGTGATACATTCATGCCCAAAGGATAATAACCTAAAGCCCTAATGGCAAAAATGCATCATGCACAATTATACCCCATTCTCTTCCATTTATTGAGCCCATCAGAATTCATGAGTGTGAATGACATTATTATAGGGATCAAGAGTATAATTAATAAAACATATTTGCAAAAGTGGTGTTTTATTAGCAGTAACAAAGCGTGTGTGACGTTCCGCAAGTATCAGAGCATTGTTTTGGAGAATCACTCTCTGAATGCTCTAAAATCTAACAATTGAGCCATCTCAGAGAGCAGGATGCCTCAATTTGGAATAAAGCAAGTATAGTACAATGGTTAAGAGGAAGGACTTGGAGTTAGATGGCTTATTTTCTCCACTTATTAGCATTGGGGATGAACTTCTAAAAGCCTTAGATTCTTTACCTTTAGAATAAAATAATGAATATAAAGAAATTGGTAGCAGGATTTAGTATACAGTGTACCCTTGATAAAGCTTAACTATTATTACCATAGAGATTGGTTCAGTGGTGGAATTCTCGCCTGCCGTGTGGGAGATCTGGGTTTGATCGTGCGCCAATGCACCTCATGCGCAGTCACCACCCGTCTGTCAGTGGTGGCTTTTGAATGACTCGATGGCAGCTAACAACAACAATTATTATTGGAATTTCAACAGCACCATCATTTTATAGGGTTGTTAGGAGGATGATGTTAAATAATGAGCACTGAAGCACTTAACATAGTACCGGTTACACAGTAAGGACCAATAAATATTAAATGCTTTTACAGTTGTTGAGGTGGTTGTGTTAGTGTTGATGTTGTTATTACTATTATTGCTATGCTTCTTTTTCTTACTGGCTTTCCATAGGATTATCATTATTATTTTTACGAACTCTATTGTTCTACTAGAATTGTGATGACCTCAAACTATATTATAGGAAGAGCCTTATCAGTTATTCATATTGTCTATAACACTGCTTCTAAAGAGTGGTCCCTGGGTCAAAAGTATCAGCATCACCCAAGAATTTGTTAGAAGTGTACATTCTCAGGCCTCACCCTCAACCTGCTGGATCAGAAATTCTAGGAGTACGACCCAGCGATCTGCATTTTAATGAGCCTCCAGATGATTATGGTGCACTCATAAGCTTGATAACCACTAGTATATTTTAAGGATGTTGTTACAGATTTTTTTAAACAACTTTATTGAGATATAATTTACATACATAAAATTCACCCATTTAAAGTATACAATTAAATAGTTTTAGAATATTCACAGACTAATGCAACTCTCACCACAATCTAACTTTTTAACCTTTTCATCACCTCAAAAACAAACCCCATATCCATCAGCAGTTACTCTTCATCCCCATCCCTCCAGCCCTAGGCAACCACTAATGTACTTTTGCCTATTCTGGACATTTCATATAAATAGAATCATACAATATGTGGTCTTTTGTGACGATTTCTTCATAATTTCAAGGTTCATCCATGCTGTCAGACATTTTTTATTACCTTGTAAAGTGCTCTCTTTGTGAGTATTATTTGCAATAATTTCTATAACACTAGCATTAGGCTGGTTTATGATTCTCCAGAGCAATATGGCAATGCGTGTATGTGTGTCTATGTGTGATGACTGTATGTGTGTGTGCATGCAATTTTGAAATTTCCCTCTTGCAGAAAGTACTAAAAAGCTCAGGGTCAAATTTGTTATCCATCTACTTCAAAAAATGTGCAGAATTCCTTAATGGGGTATATACATATATACCGAAAAAAAAAAAAAAAAAAACCCACACCTGTTGCCGTCGAGTCAAATTTCGACTCATAGTGACTCTATAGGACAGAGTAGAACTGCCCCATAGAGTTTCCAAGCAGCGGCTGGTAGATTTGACCTTTTGGTTAGCAGTCTGAGCTCTTAACCACTGCACCACCCGGGCTCCAGAGCTCTCTCTCTATATATATATATATATAAAACATACTTTGGACATGTTATCAGGAGGGACCAGTCCCTGGAGAAGGACATCATGGTTGGTAAAGAGGACAGTCAGCAAGAAAGAGGAAGACCCCCAACAAGATGTATTGACACAGTGGCTGCAACAGTGGGCTCAAGCGTAACAAAGATTGTGAGGATGGCACAAGATCGGGCAGTGTTTCATTCTGTTTTACATATAGGATTGCTACAGGTTGGAAATGACTCTAAGGCACTGAATAACAATATGTATATAATAGTAGCCTCATAACTAGTTCCACTTTATAATATTAGCCTTGCATTTTCTTTCTCACTTTTTATTCTTGATATCTTGTTGAATTTTATGTATCTTTTAAATGGCCTTAAATTTTTCTGGAACAAGGCAGGGTGGAAATACTTAAATAAATATAAAACCATGTGAAGCATTACCTCTGTCCTATGCTCAAGACTCTTACTAAATCTGCTCTTAACACTCTTCAATCCAAGTTGAATAGTACTAATTTATATTGTCTAAACTACAGAAGACAACTAGTCTCTTACAACTGGATTTATGTGTTCAGTGTGACGTCTGTCTTCTCATGTCTTTGAGAAAACAATGACATTATGTTTTTATATAATTTATAGTTTGTAAATCACCTTGACTGCTCTTTTGCTCTTGAAAATAAGAATACACTAGATATCATCTTTTGTTCAGTTTGTTCCATAATTTAATTTTATACCATAAATTCAAAGTTTGATTTCTTTATAACCGATAGTTTAATTTGATTTTGTAATAAAGATATTTTTCCCTTGAATAGACTAGAATGAAAGTGAGAAAGAGGCATATTAGAGCTGTCAAGAGATATTATTTTTCTCAGCAAAGGAGAGGGAAAATGCCTCCCTTCTCCTCACAAGAATGAACTGATTTTACAGTAGCTGCTCTTGAAATGGATACATTTATTGAAATTCTTGGTATCTCTAGTCGTTATAAAAAAAGAAAAATAATTTTTCTATAAAGTAATAAAAATCTTACATGCATATATGTGTGCTCCTTATGATTAAGTATCACATGGTCATAAAGGGAAAAGATAGCCAAGGCAGTTATGTAGACCCACCAGGGGTTTGGTTTGACTACATCAGAAGTGGAAAGCCCAACCTCCACCAACATTTGGCCAGCTTCATCTTTTGTCATCTGTGGTTTGATTTCATACATACAAATATATCTCGCCTGTCAATAACTTATAAGTTGCTAATGAATCTTATGGTTCCTGAACAGAAAATTGAGCTGAATTTCTTTTTATAAACCTAATAATGAATACAAGATGTGATATGTTAGATGTGAGATAATCAGATTCCAGACAACTTTGCCTTCCAACAACCTTGTAGCAAGGAGGCATTCTTACAGGACACAGATACTTTACATAATTAGAAATCACTTCTAAAGCACAGGGCTTTATTTAAGGGTTAAATAAGTACTTAAGAAAAGTATATGGTTTGATATTCATGCAGTTAGCCATAACCTCCCAAAGTTCAAGCCTAAAGTTCTTTTATATGTTAAAATTTTATATTACAAAGGTTACGTTTTTAGACCATAACGGAAAATGGAAACTTTTTGTTTTATTTCTATTTATGGCAAGGTAAAAGAAATTCATGTCTCTTTGCAGCCTACTTTATATTACTTTATGATAAATTTGTGCATGCTTCTTTGTTTTACCACCTTTACCCACATTCCTTGAATAATAAATACGGACACGCTAACAACCTGGATACAGATGCTAGGGATAAAAGGAAAATTAAAAAATATTAATTTTTTTAAAAAGTCTTTGGAATTTGAAAGTTACGAGTTGCTTTTTGAGCCACCTTATCTCTAAATGTTAAATGGTATTGGCACTTTTTGCCAGTATATTGCTGAACTCCATTAATTTTCTCCTGGAGTTTGATTAGTTATAAATGCAATTTTTTATTTAACTAATTGTATCACAATCAAGGAGCCCTGGTGGCGCAGTGGTTAAGAGCTCAGGCTGCTAACCCAAAGATCGACAGTTCGAATCCACTAGCCGCTCCTTGGAAATTCTAGGGGGCAGTTCTACTCTGCCCTATAGGGTCGCTATGAGGTGGAATTGACTTAACAGCAGTGAGTTTGATTGGGTTTGATATCTCAATCAAAGACAAAACAAAACAAAAATAATCTTGGAAGAATCTGGAATGATGTATGGGGAAAATGAGGGAGGAAATGAAGCTATCTAATTTATTCGAGGCTTAGCGAGGTAAATGCATACATCAGCTTTTGTCTCTTAACTCTCATGGCTGGGACTCCTTGGACAGGGTGAGTGGTGTACGTTTTCCAGGCAAGTAGTGCTTTCTGTACCCTACAGAGGCAAGCCTTCTGCTTGAGAAGATCATCTTGACTAAATATTTCTCCAGAAGTTAAAAGAGGAAGTTACTACAAGAAAGTTAGTCTATGATTCCCCGAAGATGTTGATTCTCCATAGAGGAAAATGCTTGGCAATCTGATGTTCTTGTCATGGTTCTGCAAAAAATAACTGTCAAAGCACATTCCTATTCCCTTTTAAACTAAATCAGTTGCAGTTGAGTCAGTTCCAACTCATGGTGACCCCATGTGTGTCAGGGTAGAACTGTACTCCATAGGGTTTTCAATGGCTGAGTTTTCCAAAATAGATTGCCACGCCTTTCATCCAAAGCACCTCTGGGTCGACCTCAACCTCAGACCTTCGGGTTAGCAGCCAACCATGCTAACCGTATGACCCAAGTACTCCTATTCACATATAAAGAGGCCTATTATACCATTAGGAAACCCTGGTGGTGTAGTGACTAAGAGCTACAGCAGCTAACCAAAAGATCGGCAGTTCAAATCCCCCAGTTGCTCCTTGGAAACAATATGGGACAGTTCTACTCTGTCCTGTAGGGTTGCTGTGAGTTGGGATTGGCTCAACAGCAATTGTTTTTTTTTTAATTATACCATTATTATTGTGTGACTTTATATCTTCACTGTGACCAAAATACCTAAAGGCAAGGTATAGTATTTCAGCATAAGAAAAGATTTTATTGAGGAATTGGAACAAGCAGAATTAACGGTTTTTCTGTTTCAGTCGGTATATATACCCGAGCTATGTAAATACATTTTTTCTTTTGCATCAGTGTTGGAAATGAAGCTAGATCTTTCTTCCATCTCAACACCGATCATTGACACCAATATCGTATGTCAATGATTGTCTAATAAATGATTTTTTTTATAATCTAAATATTGTTCTAAAAGCTATACCGTCCTTTCAATTAATTTTCATGGTAAATTTTTCAGTTGAGGATTCCGTACCTTGAATCTGATGTGAAAGACTCAATGATTCTCCTAGTTGGGGTGGTGGGCAAGAACAGGCATGTTGGTGTGCAACTGGATGTTCTGTTCTTGGATCTGAGCTGATTACACTGTGAGAAGACATGCTTCTCTGAGCAACAGTGAGACTTTATACAGAATTACTAGAGCAAGGTTAGACCTCTCTGTTCGAGGAAATAGTCTCAAGCACTTCTGAGGAGCACTTTTTTGACAAAATGAAGCTGACAGCCTTGCAATACTTATGATACAAATAAAGTAACAGAAATTGAAAAGTGAATTGCAATGAACCTTTCTTATATTGCTCTTTGACTTACTCTGGAGGCAAAAGTCATATATTAAGCCAAAAAATTATAAAAATTCTTTGAATGTTCCTTTTGCTTAGACCTAACTTGATCTTGTTTGCAAATTGCACTTTAATTCAATGACCCAATGATTATGATTTATCAGATATATGCTTACTCTAACACTACTGTTTCAGCCACTAAATTTAATATTAATAAAAAAATAGCCTGACATTTTTTATCTCATTAAAATGAGACAAATTGACAAAAAAGGAATAGCTGTAAATTACACATTAATATCCTCCTAAATATGCCAGACTAATTACTTTGCTCACTGTTTTCATGACTTGATGAAGGATCACAAGCTTTTGGTAGCAGAATAAAATGTTTCTTTATGGAAGCCTTGATTTTTATTCTTCGAAAAGTCAGATTTCAAAACTACTTCCATCTCTTTGCACTTGTAACTTTTCATGTTAATGGCACTTCAAGACTGCAGCCTTTGGAAAGGACCTCAGAGATTACCTAGTGACCCTGCCACCCAAGGCAGGAATTCTTTATGCAACATCCCTGACAGATTTTCAGCTAACCTTTACTTCCACACATCCAATGGCAGGGAGTTCGTTACGTTGTACATCAACCCATTCCATGGTTGGACAGCTATAGGTTTTATAGTACGTATCTGCATAAAGCTAAAATCTGTCATCTCATAACTTCCAATGATTAATCCACTCATCTACCTGGATCAACACAGATAAGTCAGCATCTCCTTCCTTATGGCAACCTGTCAAATATTTGAAGATTGTTGCTATGTTGTGCTCAATTTTTTAAAAAATCCCTTTAAGATGTAAAAGTCAATATGAATTCTCCTGCTCTCCCTAAAACACATCAACACCATCTTTCAATGTACTCTGTGTTTTAAATGTCCCTTATAATATCAGTTTGTCATACTGTGGTGGCTTGTGTATTGCTATGATGCTGGAAGCTATGCCACCAGTGCTTCAAATACCAGCAGAATCAACCAGAAACCAGACTAAGACAGTTTCTTGACTAAGACAGATTAGAAAGAAAGGCCTAGCAATCTACTTCCAAAAATCAGACAATGAAAACCCTATGGACCACAACAGAATATTGTCCAGTATAGGGGATTGGGCAATGTTTTCTTTGGCTATACATAAGTTTGCTTTGAGTGGGAGCCAACTCTGTGGCAACTAACAACAACATCATAAACAATGACAAGCAAAATTGGACAAAGTTCTAAATGGAACATGAAGAGCACAAAGTAAAATAGGACATAGGTCTGCCTGCCTGCCCCTCCCTTCCTCCCTCCCTCTCTTCTTCCCTTCCTTCCTGGTTATATAGCACTTACTAAGTACCAGGCACTTTCCTAAGCATTATAAAAATATTAACCCCCTTAAACCTTATTTTCAGCAGTTCAAATCCTTATTTTAACCTTATGTGGATTAAGTCAAAATGAGCACAGGGAGATTAAATGATTTGTTCAAGATCTTACAGCTAGGAAGTAGTGAAACCAGGCATTCTAACTCTGAGTCTGTGCTTATAAGAATCTAGGCTGTCTCTCTTGATCTTTAGGTATCTTTTTATTCTTGGATCCATAAATTGCATGACGTTTTTAAAAGAACTTTGTCTCACTGCTTAATAAATTGAAATATGTAGCTCTTTGTCATATGCAAGGCTGTCTAGCAAGGTCTTACCCAAGTTCTGATGTGGTACTTGATTCTTTGCAATTAAATATAAATGTATAAATTTTTATTCTTGTAGGCCCCATCCCTGATGTAAGTCTAGTGGTGTAAATAAGACTTACATATTATCTGTGCTTTAAGAAATGGCTGAGTTTGGTGATAGAACATAATTTTATTTAATGACATCTGATAGCTGACTTAGGGCTCTGCAACCAAATATTTATATGAATTGATTAATTAATAATTTTAAAAAAGAGAAATCCCATAGTTTCTGGTTGGATACCTACACTGAAAAACCATGGAAGACACAAAACCAAAAATCCATCAAGTGTACATAGCAGGTAGCCATTCTAGAACCAGTTTGTGGTTGATTTTTGGACTAAACCAAAGCACAAAGTCTTGACCAAGTTTGAACATTGGCGAGATAGATAATTTGGACTTCATTTGAGTTTGCTTCAGTTTCCTACTGAACAAGCAGCACAAAAATGTCAAGAAGAGCAGGATATTGCTGAATAGTTGTAGTTTTCCCTTATCTGCTTGTTCCTTATGAAGACCTACCCAAAGTACAGGGTGGGTAAGTGGAGTGGGACTCATACCGCTGATCTAGCTTATTTTATGCTATTGGTGAGGATAAAACCGTGTGGTGTAGGGCAACTTTGACAGCTCTCTGCACTCTGTTTCTTTCTGCAATATAGGGCCTCCATAGGCTTGACTTAGGCTGACCACAGCTCTATTAATTGTTTCTACATACATTATTTTATTTTACTCTGGGTCATCATTCCACTCTAGCTAAAGCCATTTACCACAAGGAGTAGATAGTCATGAACACTCCTTATGAAGTAAGCATTTCTTGAGTCTGTATTATTTACCAGACACTGTGCTTCCTATTGAAGACGCACGTATGAATATGATGTATTCTTTGTCCTCAACAAGCTCAAAATCCTTTGGGGGAAGAGTCACATATAAATAAACGATGGGTTGATTCCTTTACAGTAGTATGTGTAAATCACTTTCGAAAACATAGATAAGGGAGCAATCAATTTCCTGAAGTTGGGGAAGGGGTGACAAGAAAGACGTGGAGCTACTGAGAGAGAAGGGGACCTTTAAGCTGGCATTATCACCAGATATGTAAATTAAGAAAGAACTCATTCTACCTGAAAGAGCTTTAATGCTTCTTAATAAAAAATAAAAAATCCATTGATTGGAAATAACAGCATGTTTTGCTAGAGGCCTAAGTTTGGGATATATTGACAAAAAATATTAGATCTGGATTTTTTTCTTTTTTTTAATCAAGTTGTGATCTCTGAGAAAACAATGACCTTGGAGAAAAACTAGAAAAGTGACTTTTATGGTATCCAGGTTTAGGAACCCTTATCCCTCCACAAACAAATCAGTTTCCTAGGTGATTTCTCATCTGCTTGCACTTTCCACTGTTTTAATTACTTTGTCAGACTGAGGCAGGCAAAATAGTGCATTTGGGCTAGAAATCTGTGAAACAAACAAAAAACTAAATTGTTTCTATTAATTTCAATTTTAGTTGACTTCTCTTAATACTTGTAAACACTATTATTGTTTAACCCAAGCTAATCTCCATTCTTTATTCTTAGACTCAGGGAAAGCTTTATTAGAGCCAGGTATCTGGCTTGCAAGAGATAACCATAGGTGATTTTCTCCAAGAATCCTCCCCCACTAGTTTTAATAGTGAATTAAAATTTTTCAATTATATGAAAAATATTACTCCTAAAAAATGGAATTTATGTTTAATCTTTATATTTTGTTTACAAGAGTCTTAAACTCTTCTTGTTTTTAAGTATCTCATTCATAACTGTTAGCCAAGAATGGACTATGAATTCTCTGGTGCTTTAAATATAATATTAAACTGTAGCGTATCTAGCTTCTTGTACTGTTGCATGTTGTTGTAATAGGGAACAAATTAAACTTTAAATAACTTCCTCAAACATGCTGTAAGGGAAAATAATGATAGCCCGATGATATAGTCTTATTTTAACCCTTTCATGACCCAAATATTTTTTCCTTTTAATTTTTTAAAATTGTACTTTAAATGAAGGTTTACAGTTCAAGTTAGTTTCTCATACAAAAACTTATACACACAATACTATGTGACCCTAGTTGCTCTCCCCATATTGTGACAGCACACTGCTCCTTTCCACCCCGGATTTCACATGTTCATTCAACCAACTCCTGTCCCTTTCTACCTTCTCATCTCACCTCTAGACAGGAGCTGCCCATTTAGACTCATGTATCTACTTGAGCTAAGAAGCACACTCTTCACGAGTATCATTTTATTCCTTTTATTTTTTGTTTACTACATATTTTCAGTAACGGAGGGCTTGCTGAATTATTGAATGTGCCTGAATTTTTGGTAAGTCATATAGTTTTTGTTTTATATCTCATTCTACAAATTGTACCCCAGAGTCCAGAGGTACAAATGTGAACACCAGTTCTACCCCCAGAGTCCAGAGGTACATGTGTGTACCAAATAAAAATTTTCAAAATTCATGTTTTCCCTACCAAAAATTCAATGATTGAGTACAACCTCATACAATATCCTGTAAAAACAGTAATTTGCAGCACACGCCTGTTTTTTTCCATTTCAAACTGTTATATAGGGCCCTGCCTGCTGGGCAGCACATACTGCCAGTGGGCCAGTAACTTCCCAGTGAACCTCAGATGTCCAAAAAGTAAGTGGTAGTTGTATATGCTACCAGTCCTGAAAGGGTTTCTCTTTGACAGCATGAACTGTTTAAAATATCAGATCAGTATGCAAATAACTATTACTTTAAATCTCAGTGTTGTGCTAATGAGCTTCTGGTACTTTCTGAGGCACAATCAGTTTTAATCAAATGCATTTATTTATGGAGTAACTAGCATACACATGGCCCAGGTGCAGGATGCTGTTGGAGAGAGCCGCACTTGGCTGCTGTGCTCTTACATACTATTCTTTAATATAAGACATAGTCCATCACCACTACCACCAGCTGGTATTGAGCTGACTCCAACTCATGGCAACGCCATGTGTATCAGAGTAGAACTGTGGCCCATAGGGTTTTCAATGGCTGATTTTTCAGAAGTAGATCACCAGGCCTTTATTCTGAGGTGCCTCTGTGTGGACTCCAACCTTCAATTTTTTGGGTAGCAGCCAAGCTTGTTAACAGTTTGCACCACCCAGGGACTCCATAAGGCATATTATGTATAAAATACATTCTTTGACCTAGAAGAACTCCAGACTAGTAATGAAGACAAGACTTACACGAAAAAGAAAATTCAGGGCAGCATGTGGTAAGTGCCAACTTGATGGATTGAGAAAGTATATGTAAGCTCACAGGAGGAGGGGGAGATCCATCCTCCTAGGCTTCTTTTGCTTGGGACATTGAATTGGGCATTGAGGAATAATGGACTGATAAAATAAAAATAATTTTTTTTTTAATTTTTACTGAGTCTTAGGTACTGAGGATTCTAGAAATATTTAATTAGAAGTAAAAAGAGCACTGCACAAAGAGAAAATCAATTTGCAGAAAGTTTTTAGGGAATAAGAAAGAAAGTTTTGAAATAATTTAACCATCAATAACTCAAGGAAATAGAATATTTCCACTTCTGGATTTTATGCCTTCATATTTTGCCTGTGGATATATAAGAATTTCCATAATCTTTATACCCATGCATATTTATTTACGGTGTTGGCCAATGGAACTTTGTTCATTTTCGTGTATAGGCGGACCGCTTAATTTGAAGTCCAACACTGAGAGTATATGTGTCAAACTGTCTTTTACATATGGAATAGCTACTGAGACTTCATCTTCCTTGAATCTTAAGTAGAAATAGATAATAAAAGGAGGTTTCAGCTACTTGCTTGAATAAAACTTTGCTTTAGCTCTTACTTCCACTCAATAACCATAATGCAGACGAAAAATAATAAAGATTATATAAATGACAATTGATAAAGAATTATTATAGATTAAGTTTATATAATTTTAGAATAAGATAAACAGATAATACAGATAGAAAAAGACTGATTGATTTTAACATCCCTATATTGAAATGGAATACTTTTATCATTATAAAAAAAAACAAAAAACCAAACCCGTTGCCATCGAGTCAATTCCAACTCAGCAACCATATAGGACAGAGTAGAACTGCCCCACAGGGTTTCCAAGGAGCACCTGGTAGATTCAAACTGCTGATCTCTTGGTTAGCAGCCATAGCTCTTAACCACTACGCTACCAGGGTTTCCATCATTATAAGAGTTCACACGAAATGTCCTACCTTTCCTAATCATTGCCTTGTTATATGATGATGTATTCATAGATTTCCATTTCTCACTCTGTAGTTACTTATTTCCAAGCTACAGCTGCTAACCAAAAGGTCGGCAGTTTGAATCCACCAGGTACTCCTTGGAAACCCTATGAGGCATTTCTACTCTGTTCTATAGCGTTGCTGTGAGTCAGAATCTACTCGACAGCAACGGGTTTGGTTTTGGTTTTGTCATTCTGGAATATGGGTATCCTGCTATCACAAAGTGTGTAATGAAATTTAAAGCAAAAAGTTGTCTTAGAATTTCTCACAACTCAATCATTTGCGTGGTTGACAGGTGAAGGGTGAACAATTTATCTGAGCAGAGCCTTCAGGGCCCCCAAGCAACCAGGACAATAAAAAAAAGGTGTCTTTGAGTTGCAAACTGCAGCTAGAAATTGACATGTCTCCTTTATTTCCTCTTGTCACTGGTTTGTTCAGATTTCCAAAGGTGACTAGAGGACAGCTGCCTTCCAACTCAATCAATGTATCCTACTATAGTCACAAACATAAAATATTAATGTTACCAACCCTTTGCAGATTTAGATTTGTCAGTTTAGCACTTGAGGCTATTCATTTCCCTGTAAAATGTTTGCCTGTTTTAAGGTTAAGCTGCTTCCAGTCATTTGACAATTTGTTAGTGACCAAAACATCCAAACAGTAGCATCTTTCTGGGACTTGAAGCTTGCGCTGTCCTGGGAATCAAAAGTCCTTGAAAGCTGACTTCCTTCATCTTCTTACCACTTAGTTCCTTAGAGAGACTGAATTTTTACAGGTACCACAGCATCTTGTTCTTTTTATCTAGTCTCTGTTCCATAAACCGTTGTGTCTAATTTCCTAATCAAAGGTTTCCTTGAAAGTTTACCATTTTGGAAAAGTAAAGCATAATTTACATTTAACATTTTATCCTCTGTAGCTTGATATTTTTTAATGCCATATTTCCTTACAGCAGCAGTCTATATCATTTAAACCTCTCTTATTTAAAAGAAAGCATTTCCAACTCACAAACTATTCAGATCCAAACTGTTTTTGCTATGGTTTTTCTTAAAGAATCAACATTTCTTTCATTGAACAAAACTTTCTGTTAAAAAGTTGTAGAAATTTTAGTAAGATTTATACACTGAACAAATGCTATATACAACGTTTAAGACTTAAAATGGCCACTTAATGATTACTAATGATGGTGGCCCAGGATATGGTATGTATAACACATCCCTGGAGTAACTCAAATACTGACTTAATTCCCTTTTTATACTATTTTTAAGAACTTATTGGGCATTATTTCATCTAGCCTTAAAGTGCATAAGATAATCAGTAAATGATAAAAAATAACTTTCCTATTTGTTAAAGACAAACTTTGCGTAATGTATTTGGAGTTGATGGTTGTATTTACCATGCCTTGTTGTGTATGCAAGGCTCAGAATGCATCTGTACCTCAGAGTCATGTGAATTTTTATAAATGACAGCAGTGGATTCAGAATTTGAATCTCTTGTTAGGTGCTTCTTAGAAATCAGTGATTATCAATATTAAGAAAATAGTGGTCTATGAAACATCAAGCCAATTCTAATGTACTATGCTATTGAAAACGGTATTATTGATGACTCCCTCTATGCATAATTAGTTAGCACCATGGTTCCTGTTATAATTCTGAATAATATCGCAGATTAGGTCCAAAAAATATTTATTGAATTAATGAGATAAAGTTAGGAATCTACTCAGGTTCAAACTAGTCAATGAGGTCTTCTGTATACATACACACACACACACACACACTTAGTCACTGTCATATCATAAAATGCCTTAATAGGCAATCTTTAGCTAATGATTATAGTTGAAATTATCTGATTTTAAAGCATCCATCCAAACTCAGTAGAATAGATTATTCTGAATAAATAACATAGGTATAGAGACCGTCATCTATTTCCTTTTTACAGATAGTACATAATAAAGATTAGGTGTCCCTTATGTGTACTGTTATCTCCATCTTCAAAATTCCTTGTGCCCAACAATGTCATTATCTGTCTGTGAATGTATTTAAGCATGATTTAGGAATCTTTTGTGACTATCTAGCTGCCTATAATCACAGCATTCATAGTAGTAATAGATTTGAAAATAGTAAAATAAATGTTGCAGATCTTCAATGCAGGCAAGCAGACACCCATTATTAAGTCAATTTTCAAGAAAAGAGAAAAAGGACCCTCTGGACTATCTGTGGAATTACCTGACTTTTAGACTTTTATTTTGCACTTAAATCTGTGTCTGTGTCTATGTCTGTGTGTATGTGTGTATGTGAGAGGGAGAGCAAGAGAGAAAGAGAAATATCTCCAACTGTGTTTTTTCAGTCCCAGAGGCAATCACTCTCTATGTTATTGTGAAGCATTTTCCTCTAAGCAGCACAACAGGTCTAACAAAACCCATTTCGGTCTCAATTTAAGTTTAATTCCCAGTTGGAACTTGAAATGAAGCTGTAATGAACTTGAACTTGCAGCAGTGATTGTCTCATACATGCATATGAAAGCATTGAGATACAGTAGTGGTGTTTCCAGATACTACTCCAAAGGCAATCAGTTCTTCAGAAACAGAAGAAAAACGGAGTGTTGTAGCTCAGCATGGTATTACATTGAGCTCAGGGCAGCTGGACAGATTTTATTTTATTTTACTTTATATTTAACAGCGGGTGGCAGAACAGCAATATAGCACGATCAGGGGATATTTTAAATGACCTATAGAACAACATTTCCATCAGAAGTTTCTGAAACGAATGCATTAAACATCAGCAATGTGTTCTGAAGAAAACACACGGAAGTGAGGGTTGATTAGAATGATAAAACTATAAAATATTTCCAAGAAAACTAGGAGATTTCCCCTGTGTCCAAATAACTCCCTAAAGCCACTTAGGCTTTTAGGAAGAAGTATTCATTCCTTATCTGAATAATGTGTTATTTCATACCTTTATTACAAGTAAAGCTATCAAAGAAAAGTGAAGAGACAAGAGTGGTGGTATTATCCTTACTGGTAAAAATAAAGCATCCACATTGCTTTCTTAGAGATGGTTTCTAGACCTATAAAGAAAGTCCTAGATTTTGTCTTGCATCAAATGAAAAGAGAATTGAGATGTTTATCTAGGTTAAACATCAAAAAAAAAATCTAATCTAGATATACGTACATAAAAACAAAAAAAATGGGACAGAATTTAGACAATTGCTTTGAATTCTTTGTTTTTTTTTAGGGGGTTGAATCAATAAGTGGCTCAAGTTTAATCATGCTGTTTCTTTGTGTGTGTGGGTGTATGTGTGCTTTAGGTGAAAGTTTACAGAGCGAATTAGTTTCTCATTCAAAAATTTATACACAAATTGTTTTGTGGCATTGGTTGGAATCCTGCATTGTGTCAGCACTCTCCCCCTTTCCCTTTCTACCCCAGGTTTCCCGGTTCCATTTGTCCAGTTTTCCTGTCCCTTCTAGCCTCTTATCTTTGTTTTTGGGCACGTGTTGCCCATTTGATCTCGTATACTTGACTGATGTAAGAAGCCCTTTCCTAACGTGTGTTATTCTTTGTCTTATAGGCCTGCCTAATCTTTGGCTGGAAGGTGAACTTCAAGAGTGGCTTCAGTTTTGAGTTAGAAGGGTGTCTGGGGGCCGTAGTCTCAGGGGTTCCTGTAGTCTCTGTCAGACCAGTAAGTCTGGTTGTTTTTGTGAATTTGATCATTTGTTCCACATTTTTCTCCTGCTCTGTCTGGGACCCCCTGTTGTGATTCCATTCAGAGCAGTCAGTAGCGTTAGCTGGGCACCATCTAGTTCTTCTGGTCTCAGGTCATATAGGCTGTGGTTCATGTGGCCCATTAGTCCTTGGACTAATTGCTCCCTTGAGTCTTTAGTTTTTTTTTCATTCTCCTTTGCTCCAGACTAGAAGATACTGATAGTTGTGTCTTAGATGGCTGCTCTCAAGCTTTTAAGACCTCAGATGCTACTCACCAACGTAGGATGTAGAACACTGTCTTTAAGAACTATGTTGTGCCAGTTGATGCAGATGTCCCCTGAGTCTACGGTCCTTTGCCTTCCAGCCTAGCAACTGCATCCCATGAGGTGTTTACTTGTGTCTAAGAGGTTTCCCTGACTGTCCACTTGTGTGCTGTATTGTCCATATTAATACATGAGCAGCGTCTACAGTGGTGTATTTAGAAATTTCCTCCACCAAACCTGTATCTGCAGCTGGTATGCTCCCTTACCCCCTCCCTCACTTCTTGGCATATCTATCTACGTATCCACTCCTAGATTATCATTTGTTGATTCTATTGTTGCAGGATTATCTATTTTATAGTAGTTACCATAGTTGTCCTTTATTCCTGCATTCCTCTCAGTGTCCTCTCTTGCCTTGGTCATGTCATGCTGACTTCTCCCATATTGTGTATTGCCTTTCCCTTCACCCATATTAACACGTGTCTACTGTCTCTTTGGTAATTTTCCCTCTGTCCTTCTCCCATCCCTGGTAACCATCAAAGAGTTTTTATATTTTATTTTTTTCCTGTGTGCAAACCTTTTGTTATTACTTAATAAAATCGGTCTCATACAATATTTGTCTTTTTGCAGTTGACTTATCCAGTCAGCATAATGCACTCTGGATTCATCCACGTTGTGGGGTTCATCATGATTCTTTATCATTGCGTAGACTCCATTGTGTGTATGTACCACAGTTTATTAATCTATTCATCTGTTGATGGGCACTTAGGTTGCTTCCACCTTCTTGCTGTTGTGAATAATGCTGCAATGAACATGGGTGTGCATATATAAATTCGAGTGATGATTCTTATTTCTCTAGGATATATTCCTAGGAGTGGGATTGCTGGTTCGTATGGTATTTCTATTTCTAGCGTTTTGAGGACATGCCATACTGTTTTCCATAGTGGTTTACTGTTTTCCATTCCCACCAGCAGAGTATGAGAGTTTCTATCTCCCCACATCCTGGCCAACATTTGTTATTTTCTGATTTTTTGATTAGTGCCAGTAATGTCAGTGTAAAATGGTACCTCATTGTAGTTTTGATTTGTATCTCTCTAATTGCTAATGATAGCAAGCATTTCTTCACATGTTTGTTAGCAGCCTGAATGTCTTCTTTGGTGAAGTGTCTGCTCATATCCTTTGCCCATTTTTTAGTTGGATTATTTGTCTTTTTTTGTTGTTGTTGAGGTGTTGAAGTTCTCTATAAATCTTAGAGATTAGACCCTTGTCCGATATGTCGTAGCCAAAAATTTTTTCCCAGTCTGTAGGTTCTCTTTTTACTCTTTTGTAGAAGTCTTTTGTTGAGCATAAATGTTTAATTTTTAGGAGGTCCCATTTATCTAGTTCATCTTCCTATCTGGGTGCATTTTTAGTTATGTTTGGTAATCTATTCATGCCATATATTAGGGCCCCTAGCATTGTTCCTAATTTTTCCTCCATGATCTTTATAGTTTTAAGCTTTATATTTAGGTTTTTGATCCATTTTGAGTTAGTTTTTGTGTATAATATAAGGTATGGATCCTCTTTTATTTTTCTACAGATAGATACCCAATTTTGCCAGCATGGTTTGTTGAAGAGACTATCTCTTCCCCATTCAATAACCTTTGGTCCTTTGTCAAAGATCAGATTTACATCTGGGTTCTCAATTCTGTTCCATTGGTCTATGCATCTGCTGTTGTACCAATACCAGGCTGTTTGACTACTGTGACTGTATAGTAGGTTTTGAGATCAGGTAGTGTGAGGTCTCCTGCTTTGTTCTTCTTTTTTAATAAAGCTTTACTTATTTGAGACCTCTTTCCCTTCCATATAAAGTTAGTAATTACTTTTTCCATTACAGTGAAGAATGACATTGGGATTTGGATTGGGATTGCATTATATCTATATATAGCATGGTATGTTTTTCCATTTATGTAGGTCTCTTTTGGTTTCTTGCAGTACTATTTTGTAGTTTTCTTTGTATAAGTCCGTTACGTGCCTTTAGATTTATTCCTAAGTATTTTATTTTGGGGGAGGCCATTGTAAATGGTATTGTTTTCCTGATTTCCTTTTCACAGTTCTCTGTGTTGATATAAAGAAATTCAACTGATTTTTGTATGTTATTGTATCCTGCCACTTTGCTGAATGCTTCTATTAGTTTCAATAGCTTTCTTGTAGATTCCTTAGGATTTTCGGTGTATAGGATCATATCATCAGCAAACAGGGATAGTTTTCCTTCTTCCTTACCATTGTGGATGCCCTGTATTTCCTTTTCTTGCCTTATTTTTCTCAATAGTACTTCCAATACAATATTGAATAAGACTGGTGATAAAGAGCATCCTTGTCCGATTCCTATTCTCAGGGGGAATGCTTTCAGATTCTCTCCATTGAGGATAATGTTGGCTGTTGGTTTTGTATAAATTCCCTTTATTATATTGAGGAATTTCCCTTCTAATTTTGCTGAGAGTTTTATCAGAAATCAGTGTTGGACTTTATCAAATGCCTTTTCTACACCAATTGAGATGATCTTGTGATTCTTTTCCTTTGTTTTATTTATGTGGTGGATTACTTTGATTGATTTTCTAATGTTGAGCCAACCTTACGTACCTGGTATGATTTCCTCTTGGTCATGATGTATTATATTTTTGATATGCTGTTGTATTCTATTGGTTAGGATTTTGTTGAAAATTTTTGCATCTATGTTCATGAGGGATATTGGTCTGTAGTTTTCTTTTTTAGTGGTGTCCTTGACTGGCTTTGGTATTAGGGTTATGCTAATAGAATGAATTCAGGAATATTCCTTCCATTTCTATGTTTGAGTAGAATTGGTATCAACTGTTCTTTGAATGTTTGGTAGAATTCTCCAGTGAAGCCGTCTGGACTGGGTTTTTTTTTTTCTGTTGGAAGTTTTTTTTATGACCCCTTCTATTTCTTCTTTTCTTATGGATCTGTTCAAAATCTCTACCTCAGTTTGTGTTAGTTTAGGTAGGTGATATGTTTCTAGAAATTTGTCCATTTCCTCTAGGTTTTCAAATTTGTTGGAGTACAGTTTTTCATAGTATTCTGTTATGATCCTTTTTTATTTCAGTTGGTTCTGTTGTAATGTCACCAATCCCATTTCTTATTCAGGTCATCTGCATATTCTCCTATTTTTCTTCTGTCATGTTGGCCAGTGGTTTGTCAATTTTATTAATCCTTTCAAAAAACCAGCTTTTAGTCTTATTGATTCTTTCTATTGTTTTTCTATTCTCTATTTCATTTATTTCTGCTCTAATTTTTATTATTTTGTCTCTTCTTGTGACCGTGGGTTTCTTTTGCTTCTTTGTTTCCAATTGTTTGCATTGTAGGGTTAAGATTTTGATTTTTGTCCTTTCTTCTTCTTTGATGCATATGTTGATTGCTATAAATTAACCTCTTAGCACTGCTTTTGCTGTGTCTCAAATATTTTGTGTTTTCATTCTCATTTGATTCTAGGAATTTTTTAATTTCATCTTTGATTTCTTCTCTTACCCAGTAGTTTTTAAGCAGGGTGTTATTTAGTTCCCATTTATTAGATTTTTTTTCCTTACTCTTCTTGTTACTAATTTCTACTTTTATAGCATTGTGATCAGAGAAGATGCTTTGTATTTTTTTAATGTTTTTAATTTTGTTGAGGCTTGCTTTGTGGCCTAAAATGTGGTCTATTCTGCAGAATGATCCATGAGTACTGTAGAAGAATGTGTACTTTGCGGCTATTGGTGACATGCTATGTATATGTCTATGAGGTCAAGATGGTTGATCGTGGTATTTAGATCTTTTGTGTCTTTGTTGAGTTTATTTCTAGTTGTTCTGTCCTTCACTGAGAGTGGTGTGTTAAAGTTACGTAGTATTATTGTAGAAATGTCTATTTCTCTTTTCAGTTATGATAGAGGTTTTTTTTTAATGCATTTTGGAGCTCTGTTTTTCAGTGAGTATGTATTTATTATGGTTATGTCCTCTTGGTAGATTGACCCTTTAATCATTATATAATGTCTTTTATAGTGGATTTTGCTTTGAAATATATTTTATCAGAGATTAATATTGTCACTCCTGCTCTTTTTTGGTTATTGTTTGCCTGATACATCTTTTTCCATCCTTTAAGTTTTAGTTTATTTATATCTTTGTGTCTAAGGTCTGTCTTTTGCAGACAGCATACTGATGGATTGTGGGGTTTTTTTTTTAATCTGTTTTGCCACTTTTTTTCTCTTTACTCTGGTGCATTTGGCCATTTACATTCAGTGTGATTATTGGTAGGTATGAGTTTATTGCTGTCATTTTCTTATACTTTTATTGAAAGTTTCTTCATTCCACTTAATTTTCTGTGCTAAGTTTCTTTTTATGACTTATCTTTTCAATTCCTTCATCATTTTTGGTTTTGTGTATACTGACTCTTTATGATTTTCTTCTTTTATATTTTGATGAGTAGGTTTGTTGACTTTCTTTGTGGTTACCCTGACATTTACCTTTATCTTCCTAAGTTTAAAGTAGTTGCTTTGATTTCTTACCTTTTGAGCCATCATGACCTTGGTATGTGAATATTAATTTAAATGGTTTTGTTCCTAATAAGTCTGTGGCTTTAAACTTTTTTCTGAACTCTCATAGGGCAACATTTCCTAATTTATATTCCTCTAACATTAGTTATCTTTATGATGTTAATACATATAAAGTTTCTTTAGTCTATAGCTCCTCAATCACAATGCATATTAGCCTATATACTTTTAAAATATTAATATTAATGGTAAAGTGAATAAAAAGTAAAAGTACATTTTAGCAAATAATTACACAGTGAAATCATGGAAATGACCACCCAAGTCAAAGAAATAGTGTGTTGCCAGCTTCTGAAAGTCCCAACACATTTATATATTAAAGTCTTAGAAAAACTCCATTGTAAAGAAACTTATTTTACTTTATGAACCCAGCACTACACACCCATTAATACTCATGAAACATTAGTGATCTAGGAAGCACAATTTGTGAAATTCTGTCATAGGGAACTAGGCAATTTAAGCACTGTAAATTTCAGCCAAAATTTATAAAATAAGGGCATTATGTTCTAAAGAATGTTTAGTGACAGTATGCAATGTATTCTTGGATTGTAGAATTTTTTGGATGATTAATGTTATTAACCAAAAAGTTAAGAGTCCTGATAAATATTTGCCCATTTATGGTAGAGTAGAAGGAGAAGAGATAAAAAATGTATTTATTTTAATTTATTCTTATATGCAATTTTTCTAGTTTATATTTATCAAGATAGAAGAACATGGGTTATACTTAAATAATCAGGTAGCAGTTTCTGGAGAAATAAATTTTAAATAAGTAGTTCCTAAGGAATAACTAAGAAACTGGTTTAATAATAAGTGTGCAGCATCATTTCTCTTTAGAAATTATTATGCATGTTAATAATTTATTCTGCATCCAACTTGTCTAATATCATTATCTCAATTATAAGAGAGTGAATATTTATAGCTTTCAAGGTATATATATTTGACAAAAAAATCCAATATGTATATTAATGATTTTTTATTGAAAATATTGTAGCAAAACATTATTAGAATTAAGTAATTATTCCAGGTAGACTGAGATGAATTATAAGGTTGGATGATTCACCCTTTTGTTATAAACATGATTACATTAGATATGGAATAGAAACATAAGAGAAATAATGTGTAATGCTAAAAGCAAGCAGTATTTTGAAAGTAAAACTTTCTATTTAAAAAAATTAAAATTCTGTTCAACAGATCATCAAATTTTGATTTGTAAAGCCTAAGAAAAATATGTAGAGGATTTAATGTGATATGCATTGTTCCTATATATAAGTCATTAGAATAAAGGATATTAGAAATAACAGTTAAATGCTCTTTTCTTCAAATCATTACTGTGAACTATAACTTTTATAGAGATAATTCTAATTTACATTGTATATTTTTAAAAATTCAGTAACTATTATTAAATATATCTTGCAGATCATTTCATTATAATCCATTCAATAAATGATTATCAACATTTATAATGGCACGAATAATTTTAGCTACCATTTATTGAGTATTTAATATATGACAGGCATGCTAACTATATTATAGATGTGCATTTGTTTAGGTATGTAGGTGTGTGTATTTAACTTTCACATTAGCTTACATGTAAAGACACTACTATCATCTCCATTTAAAATGAAAAACATCAAAGTTTAGTGAAATTACATAGCTGATCCAAGTTACATAGGTATCAAGTAGCACAGTCAGGATTGAAACCTAGCATTGTCTGATTCCCAAGTACATAAATACCATGCTATATACAGAATACTCCATGTTCTGTGTACAGTACTATCTACTAAGGATAGACACACAACCTGATACTTTATAGAATTATAGGAATCTAACCAGTTGCTGTTGAGTCGATTCTAACTCATACAACCCTATAGGAACCTATAGGGTAATAATCTGTATTTTGGTTTTTAATCAACTGTTACTTTTTATTAATCTTTTTCCAATAACAAGTATTTTCAGGTAATATAAGAGACAGCTAATTCTTCTTAACTGGAATGCAATTGTCTAAAACAAAAGGTTAAGAGTCCTGATAAGTTTTTATCCTCAAATTTCTATATAAGAATGTCTTAGGTCACTACTAGATTAACTTTGGAATATTATTTTTACAAAGTCAGCTCAAGATTTCCTAGCTAACTTCTTGGCAGCTGGTTTTAAAGAATCATTTGCTTTTATTTTATATTATTATTTTTTTTAAGTTGGAAGAATGCAAGTAAGTATTTTAGCTATTTGGTTCTGGAGCTCAGCAACAATAACCACTCCCCTGACTGAAAGTCGTAAAATTAGCTCCTGATATCAATGACACTTCACATGGATAGACCCACAGACCTTTGTTAATTGATTTGTGGTTTGGGGTAATTAGTTATTGTGCTAGATTGTCTTCCATATTTCTTGAGACTTGGCCTTTAATTTATCTTCCAAGGTGCCATTCATTAACTGGGCCACAAAATGAAGTCCTGCCTATTGATGTAGGAAAGAAATATAATTAATATAATCAATGTCAACCACTGTCATGGATTGAATTATGTCCCCCAAAAAATGTGTGTATCAGTTTGGGCAGGCCATGCTTCCTGGTATTGTGTGGTTTTCCTATGAATTGTAAATCCTGCCTCTATGATGTTGATGAGGGAGGATGGGCAGCAATTGTGTTGGTAAGGCAGGACTCAGTCTACAAGATTGGATTGTATCCTGAGGCAATGTTTTGAGATATAAAAGACAGAAGTGAGCAGTGAGACAGGGGGACCTTATACCATCAAGAAAGCAGTGCAGGGAGCAGAGTGCGTCCTTTGGACCAGGGTCCCTATGCTGAGAAGCTCCTGGTCTGGGGGAATACTGATGAGAAGGTGGAGAGAGAGAAAGCCTTCCCCTGGAGCTGATGCCCAGAATTTGGACTTTTAGCCTACTTTGACTGTGAGGAAATAAACTTCTCTTCGTTAAAACCATCCACTTGCGGTATTTCTGTTATAGCAGCACTAGATGACAAAGACAACCATACAACCACAAAATTCATATTTTAGTCAAGTGTAACTATTATACCAAGTCTTGAGTACTATAGTTTTATTACTTTTATTTCTTCATTTTATATTATCCTTCCATTGGAATGGAAACCCTGGTGGCACAGTGGTTAAGAGCTACGGCTGCTAACCGAAAGGTCGGCAGTTTGAATCCACCAGGTGCTCCTTGGGAACTCTATGGAGCAGTTCTACTCTGTCCCATAGGGTCTCTATGAGTCGGAATCGACTTGACGGCAACATGTTTGGTTTTTTGGTTTTCTGTCAGAATTTAGCATGCACAATATATTCCTCTTGATGCAGTCTCCTATCCCTTTGCTGTTTGAAATCCACTTAAACTATTTAGCTGTAGATCGCTCATAACTATCTCCTTGTCAAAACCAGTGATGTAAAAGTAAATAAATAAATAGAATAAAAATTCTTATTTTTATTAGGCCACTGTTTCTCAAACTGGAGTCATGTGTACACCTGCTTTAAGGAAAAATAATTATCGCAGACCTTCATTTTTTACTTATACTGTATCTATTATAAAGCTGCTTACATATGCTATTACAAAAGCAGGTCTAAACTCCCTATGTTTTTAGGTTTTATTCAACTGTAAAGCCAAAACAAATGTACATATTGTATAAAACAAAAGTAACAAAATTTGAGTCAGCAACATTGACTTAATATGACATGATATTGTTTTGCTGAAATTAAATTGCATTACCACAGTGTAGCTTGCCTATGTTTACTGTGGTATATGTGGATATGATTTTTCTGTAAGTTTTTTTCAACTAGTATAAAAATTTTTGGTAGCATGCCCCATAATTCCATTTGACTTTCATTTGGATCAAAAGCTTCATGAATGCTTTAAGACAACCTCTGTTGTTCTCACACTGCCCATGATGATAGCCTCTACAAGTTGGGACAGTGTCATCATAAATAACGATAACAAGTCTCAATTGGTTGTCAGTTGACTGAAATTCTGCCATTCCTTGCCCTCAGCATATTACTTTTGACTTTGACAATTTCTCTCTGCCACTGCTATCTTATTTGCCTCACACTTTGATTATTTCAGTAGCCTCCTCATTGATTTTTCTGTCTCCAATCTCTCACTTTCAGTCTACCCTACATAGTATTTTCAAACTCATTTTTTTTTAATCCCAAGTATACACCTTTTCCTTACTTACCAACTGTCTTGTTATCTGACATTTCGCATTTATGCCAATAATAAAAATTCTACTATCCAACTGTTTTGCACGTTAATGATGTACATCTGGCAATAAAGAATGCAAGAGTAATGCTGGCTGTGATGGTTAAGGTTAGGTTTGAACTTGGCTGGGCCATGATTCTCAGTGATTTGGAAGTTATATAGTGATGTAATTTGGCAGTTATGTAATGATGTAGTCATCCTCCATTTTGTGATCTGATGTGGTCATCCTCCATTTCTGCATAATGCCAGTTTTGCATAACGACCTGGTCTTGGAACCTAACCATGTTGATTAAGTGAGGAGAGGGTGTATTATGTAAAATTCTACAATCTCACAGTGGCTTTTCTTTGCTGGGCTATCAGGCTCCTCACTCACCTTTGCTGGTAGCCAGACTCATCTCCTCATCCCTTCATCAGACTATGCCCTCTTTGCTTCTCTTTCCCACTCACCTCTTCACTCCTCTTTCACATAAGTATCCATATATGCACACATGTGGCAAACATGGAACACACACACAAACATACAAAATACCGTAAATCCCTGCCACAGTATTTTGTTCTTTCTTCTATAATGCTGAGTCCTTTCACCTACATGCCCAACCTTTTTCCTGTCATCTAAATCCTGCTGGAGTAATAGACATATATCTGGCCTATTCCAGGATGTGTGGTCACCCTAAGCCTAAGCCCACACTGATAACTCTTTAGATCAAAATCTTTATTTTATTTATGATACATATTGCATATTTTTCTCTGATTGTTCTGGGTATGTTCTGTCCTGGGTACATTGTGGAGTCCCTGGGTAGTGCAAACGGTTAAGCACGTGACTACTAGCCAAAAGTTTGGTGGTTTGAACGCATCCAGAGGTGCCTTGGAAGACAGGCCTAGAGATCTGCTTCTGAAAGATCACAGCCTTGAAAACCCTATGGAGTAGTTCTACTTTGCACACAATGGGCTTGTCATGAGTATGAATTGACTCCACAGCAACTAACAACAAGAACAGGTAGACGTTAAGGCCATGTGGGCAGGTGCTATATTTTGTATGGTTTCTTGTACAATGCAGAGTGTAGAAAAAGGAAGTATAAACCAATGGTTAAGAACACAGATTTAGGAGTCAGAAGGAACTAGATTCATATCCTATCTCTACTACTTCATACTACCTGTGTTAGCTTGGTATGTTATCTAATCTCTGACTTTTCCCATCTACAAAATGGATCATTATATCTACCTCGTAAGAGTGGTGTGAAGGCCAATGGAGATCGTTGGTGTGAGGTGATAAGAATTTGTGACTTAAACCAGTTGCTGTCTAGTCGATTCCAACTCATAGTAGTGACCCCATGTGTGTCAGAGTAGAATTGAGCTCCATACGGTTTTCAGTGGCTGATATTTTGTTAGTAGATTGCCAAGCCTTTCTTTAAGGTGCTTCTGAATGTATTTGAACCACCAGCCTTTCAGTTAGCAGACGAGCATGTTAACCACTTGCACCACCAGGTACTCCTGTTTGTGATATATCCATTGCCGTCGATTCGATTCTGACTCATAGCAACCCTATCAGACAGAGTAGAACTACCCCATAGAGTTTCCAAGGAGTGGCTGGTAGATTTGAACTGCTGACCTTTTGGTTATCAGATGTAGCTCACTGTGGCTCTTAACCACTGCACCACCAGGGCTCCATGTGCCATAAGGGTGTGATATAGTCAGTGCTTAATAAAATGGCAACCTTTATTGGTAACTTTTTGTGACCATAGTTAATGCTTTATGAATGTTATATGAACTCATCCATTAATTCCCTTTTTTACACATCCTGAAATTCTCATTGGCTTATAGGTTGATGTAACAGTGACCACAGTGGCAGTTTCAGGAAGACTAATTTCATACCATAATTTTTAGGAAAATGAGCAAAAAAATGCCACAGGGATTGCTGAGGAACAGAGAGATCACCACAAGCCATACATGTGTGGTCTCCAGCTCCCCTTCTTCCACTCTCCATGAACATTTCCCACAGAAATGTGCTGCATTACTGTGTCCTCTGAATGTATTAAACTGGTGGAGTGAGCAAGAGACTGCTTGCTCTCTGTGAGGGATGGGACATGAGAGGAGACATTCTGCTTCAGTGTTTGGGAGCTGAAGAATATCATAAATCTAATTGTTCTGCACACAATCCCAGCTCTACACCCTATGGACTACTAATGAGCTTCTAGTCTTCCTCTGGAGGCCTCCTCTTTCTCATCTGAAAAATGAAGGGGTTGGATCGGGTGATCTCTAAGGATCCCTTCTAGCTGCAACAATCTGAGTCTGAAGAAAAGCTTTCAGCAATTTAGAGGGAGCCTAAACAAAAGAGAGGAGTGAAAAAAGTACCTCTTTTCTCAAACTCTGTGTCTTTGTGTCTTGCTCAATTGAACAGAAGAGTCGATACAGACTGTGATTTCTGGCTGATGTGCAACAAAGCCCAAACCAAATGATGGAAAAAAGAAACGGGGGTACCCTTAGAATTCTCTTGGTTCTACTAGAATGAAACTATGAAACACTTTTTATTTTAATCAAAAAGGTTAACTCAAAGCAATTACCACTGTTTTACCACTGTGGGCTCCAAGTGATACTTTGTACTCTCCCTGATAGCCATCTGTTTGGCAAACAACACAGACATTTCAAGAATCATGGCTGGGAGTTGCTGCAAGTGTCAAAAATTATGGCTCTTTTAGACTCAGCCTGATTATCAGCTTCCGTACATTTACAAAAGGGTTAAGAGAAGAAAAAAAATCTATCTAAATATATAAATATATTTATGCAATATATTTTGTATAATATTATACATACACGTAGAGACAGAGAAAAAGAGAGCCCTGGGGATGCAATAGTTAAGCACTCAGCTGCTAACTGAAAGATCGACAGTTCTAACCTACCCAACAGCTCCGTGGTAGAAAAGAAGAGCTGGCATCTGCTTCTGCAGAGATCACAGTCTGAGTAACCCTACTGGGCAGTCCTACTCTGTCCTGTGGGGTTGCTATGAGTTGGAATTGACTCAATGGCCCATAGCAACTATATCTATATCCATATCTATATTAGGTATATATATTTATAAATAGATATAGATATATATACAGAGAGAGAGAGATATGGAACCAAACCTGTTGCCATCAAGTCGATTCCAACTCATGCCACCTTTATAGGACAGAGTTGAATTGCCCCACAGAGTTTCCAAGGAGTGGCTAGTGGATTCGAACTGACAGCCTTTGGGTTAGCAGCCAAGCTCTTAACCACTGTGCCACCAGGGTTCTCTCTCTGTATTTCCCAGATGAAATATTCACTCCTGGGTCTTACAGATTATAAATGTTAACTCTGTCTACACTTCTTACAAGGTGGTTTCTCCAAGATATTAATTCACCATCCCCATCTCTCATATATATTCATTTCTGTTGTTCTTGCTTTACTACAGACCTTTATTGTTTTCACCTGGACTATTACAGTAGTCTCGTAATTGTTCTTTTTCTCTAGTATCAAGAATCTTACACATTCCTGCCAAAGAATTTTACCTAAAGGTAAAATTATCATGTCACTTATCATGTCATTCCTCCCTACATACAGTAATGCTAAAATTCTTTAGCCCAAAACAGAGGGGCCTCTATGATATCAGGTTCAGGCTACTTTTCCCACCTCTTCTCCCCCTCCTTGTTCTGATCACTCTTAGACTATCAGTTTGGACTATTCAAAATTTCCCACGTAAGCCTGGAACTTTCCTTTTTCATACCTTTGCTTATGCTGTCCTTTCCTTCTAGTGAGTTTCTTACTCTGTTCTTTCAACCCTGCCATCTCTTTACATCTTTCAAGGTCCACCTTGGGTCCCACAGAGCCCATAAAGATGACCAAGTATCCCCAAGGCCAAAGCAATTCCTCCCTCTTGTGTGCCACATTTGTCTGTGGCTCCCTCATCACAGGTGACACTCTGTCAACATTTTAAATTATATGAAGCTCTAAAACATCTTATATGTTCAACAAATATTTTTTAAAATTAAAGAAACTGACATTCCAGGTTATCTAGTCATGACTATGTTCCTTAGCTTATGATAGAAATTCAAGTTGCCATAAAACAACAGAAATCATACTTGTTCTTACTATTAACATAATTCTTACTGGAACCCAGATTTGTAAAAAGAGGGGAACATAGTAGATCAGCCCTTCTCAAAGTTTGTTTTGTAGAATATTGGTTCTATAGACTTTTTATTTCTTCCTACTAATAAAGAAAAAAGTTGTAGGGTGAAGGTGAAGTTAGTGTTGGAAATGCTCTGTAATGTGTCCCTGTCTGTCATTCTGCTAAGGGTTCTATGAGAACCAGTGGCACAGGACCCTATGTTAGCTGGTTCCACCCTGCCTATCCCATACCGCTCTTCCCAGTGCTCCCTCTGCTCCAGCCACATTTAGAAAACACGTCCAGCTTGTGTCATCTTAGGTCATTTGCATTTGTGTTCCCTCTGCCCACAATGCTCTTCCCCAGAGCTTTTCAACGCTCATTCCTTCACCTCATTTGGCCTCTCTGCTCAAAGGATATCTCACCTAAAGGCTTCCTCATTATCTAAAACAGCTCTCATCCCTTGCTGCCCTCTGCTTTCTTACCCTTAATTTTTCCTCAGAACTTTTACCATTCCCTAAAATAAAACTTATTTTTACTTGTTTACTGTCGGCCTCTTGGACTAGAATACAAGTTTCATGAGGGCAGAGTGTTTCTCTTCTTTACTTTTACATCCATACCAGTTAAAATAGCTCATGACATGAAGTAGGTACTCAATAACTGTATCTTGAATAAAGAGTGAATAAAAAATCCTGTTTGCATTTTTCTAATCCAGCATTTTCCCCACTTATTTAATCACAGATATACTGGGAAATGTCATTTTCATGGATTTGTATTCTGTATCCTTAGAGGGGCTGAGAAGTCTGGATCAAAAAAGCAAAGAGATTAAGCAAGATCCATGGTCAATCAACAGTTACTTATAACCAAAAACCAAACCCATTGCTGTTAAGTCGATTCTGACTCATAGTGACCCCACAGGACAGAGTAGAACTGCCCCATACAGTCTCCAAGGTGCGCCTGGTAGATTCGAACTGCCGACCTTTTGGTTAGCAACTGAGCTCTTAACCATCGTGCCACCAGGGCTCCTATAGTGGGCCAGTACCGATTAAAAAACAAAAAAAGAAAGAAATGCTGAGCATTAAACAGAAAAGCAAGAGGAAGTAGCAGTCTGGTGACAGAAAACAGAAGGACATCTTTAAAGTAACGGTATGTTAGACACAAAATCTAGTGCTAGATAATTAAAGGTCATTAGCCATTCTTAGAAATTAAAAGAGAAGCCAAACAATGTATTCTAATCGAGCATAGTCATCTTGATAATCAATTGTGTTGATAAAGTGCCTCCAATTAGAAGTGTTTATGTTTATGTTATTGTTGGAAGGCTTCAAAGCAAATAACCATATGACAAAAAGAGCCAATCCAGAAGAAATACACACAGTGCTGAAATTTGTATATGATCATACTTTGTAAACTCTTGGGACCTACATAACATCAGGCTTCAAAACTATATGCAAAGATGCGACTTCAAACACACTATCAGCAGCACAGATGTTCTCATTTATTTTGGCATTAATAGTTAGGTGCTAAGAATTTAACTCTTGGCTTCAACCTTGGTTTTCTTCATAAACCATTGAGAATATATTGCCAAAACTCCTGATCGTATCACAAGATGGAAAGAGGTGGGTGTAGTTCTTAATGAGTTTCCTTTCTCACATTTTCTGCCTCCCATTCCCCTTCCCTAGACACCTGAAATTCAGTTTCATATTCGGATGAATGAGGGAATGCTTTGTAGGGTAGTGGACTCTTAAACTTTGTGATAAACTATGAAAGTTCTCTATTTTATGGCGAATCCTCAACCCATAAAAATCTTTTTTTCTGAAAAAAAAAAGGCTAATTATTCCAAATTTTCTTCAGTCTTTGCTCTCTAGTTACTCCTTCCTATGTGCCTACAAGCAAACTCACCTACATATCCTAAAACAGTCCAACCAATCCTATTGACCCTTTGAGGTTCTATGCTGTCTTCCTTCTTCCTTTTACCATCAATGCTCTGGACATAGTGGTTTAAGTAGAATAGAATGCTGCCTCCCTTTCTTCACCATTCATAAACTGCTTATAAACTAATTTCCGCTCGTAAAATTCTACTCAAAAGTCTACACATAACTCAATCATCAAGTCCAATGGCCTTTACCTACTTTGCATCCTCCTTGCTCCAGCTGCAGTATTTGACACGTTGGCCACACCTTCTTTCTTGGAATCTGTGGCTCTTTCCTACCTTACTGTCATCTGCATTTGGGAGTTATTCCTCTTTTTAGCCTAACAAATGCAGGCACTCCCCTGAGTTTTGTCTTCAGCCCTCATCTATGCTTATCATATACTTTCTCCATGGGTAACTCCATCTAACTAGCCCATTCTTTGCAGGTAATGTCCAAATTTAGGGTATACATCTATGGTATCAATCTTGCCTCCCCCTATTTTAGCTCTTAACATATACTCTGCTTAATTGTAAAATTACTTCTGTTTTATAATTTGTTACTTCCTTACTTTTCTTCCTCACTTCAAGTTCAAGCCTTTATCATTTCTTGCCATGAGTATTATAATAGCTCCCTAATTCCATCCCTGCTGCAACCCTGGCTCAAGTCATCCTACATATTGATGCCAGGTGCTGCCCTACTGCTCATGAGTCCCCAGTGTTTGCCCACCTACCATCTAGCAGTAAGTTGTACCTTTTCAGCTGTCATAGCCCCATGACATTTTAAAAACAATGTAATTGAATTTCTTATTGTAAAACGATATGTGTTTATTTAGAAAGTATATAAACTAGAGAAGAAAACATCCTATCATTTAATTTCCCTACCTTCATTGGTTTTCTTGTTGTCCCATTATTATAATCCAAGCAGACTGTGGGTCTTTACCCAAATACATCTTACATTTTCCTGTTTCCATGCTTTCCATGTTATTTACATACTCCTAGCCCACCCAATTTCAGGCTCTTGAAATTTTATTCAGCCTTTACTGCCCATCACGTAAGTCTATTTCTCTAAGAAGCTTTTTCTGTAGTGGAGATTGGTGCTGACATATGTAAAGCATGCTGTGTTACACCTTGAAAGTAGGAAGTTATTCCTCCCTGGTGTGTTTTATATTCTAGTATTCTGCCTTTTTCATAGTTGTATAACTGTTTTTTTAGTCAAGTACTTGATGTATTCAACCACTAGACTCTAAGATTCCTGAATGTATCTTATACTCAAATTGTAGCATTGTGCTGTTTGCATGGGAGGGTGGGATTAAAAGGGAAAAGTTGGAAAATAGAAATGGGAAATGTCAGAAGGTGGAGGAAAGAGACCTTAGCCCTATACAGAAGATGAATATTCTAACAGAGAGGCAAAAACTCTAAACTGATTCTATGACAGAGTCCAATTCAAAAGTGTAGGTGGAGTGAATGTTGGAGGATGTACACTACTGGCACTGGTGGTGTCAGATGTAGAGCTGGTTCATACTCAGCTTCATCCACTGCAGATACAACAAAGACTACCAGCAGCATGTCTCCATCCCTGAAGTTGGCAAGGTTTATCTGGCTGTCTGTGTAGTTTTGCTGGCTGCTGTCAAGTCAGCTCCTGCCTCATGGTGGCCCCATGCACAAATGGGTTCAGACTATTGTGATCTATAAGGTTTTCATTGGCTGATTTTTTAGACATAGAATGCCAGGCCTTTTCACCTAGTATGTCTTAGTCTGTAAGCTCTGCTGAAATCTGTTCAGCATCATAGCAACACACAAGCTTCCACTGACAGACAGGTAGTAGCTGCACATGAGATACATTGTCTGGGAATTGAATCTGGGTCTCCCACATGGAAGGCAAAAATTCTACCACTGAACCACTACTGCCTCCTAAACCAAACCGGTTGCCATCAAGTTGACTCCAACTCATGGCAACCTCATTTGTGTCAGGGTAGAACCATGCTCCATAGGGTTTTCATGGCTGATTTTTTGGAAGTAGATTGTAAGACATCATATCCTGCCTACCATGCCATAACTGTAAGAAAACATTCCAAATCTGCGTGGTGCTCACAGGTTGTACCTCATTTCTAGATAGCCAGGAGGCCTTGAGAAAAAGGGCACCAATAACTAATATGGATTGCTCCATAAATATCACATCCTTATGATCAGATCATGAATAAATGTTAGCACATGGAAAGTAGCTTTTATTACAAGAATCAGACAGCATACAACAGGAAAAGTTCCATCATGAGCAGTCCTCCCTCAAAAGCTGTTTGGGCAGAGATGAGGACTCCTTCTTGTACACCTACTTTGTGTCGTGGGTGAGGAGCTAAAATGGTATATACTACCTACCGCCAGTCTCCTCTTGGCCAGGTAGGTCCACTTAGGTCGACTGTAAGCTTCTGCTGTGTGTGCCCCACCTGCACCATAGCTGAGGAGACTCAGAAAACTTCCTCTCCCAGCTATTTCATACCCCAGCCTAGTTGACTAATTGTACCTTACTAACCCTGCTAACAAACATCATACTGCATCAAGCCCCCCTGAATTTTCGAGGAGGAGCAGGGTGGTTAGCCCAGAATTGTATATTTTTAACCCTGCTTACAAACATCAAAGGGGCCTGGGTTGTGCAGTGGTTAAGCCCTTGACTGCTAACCAAAAGGCGGGTTGTTAGAACCTACCAGCTGCTCTGTGGGAGAAAGATGTGGTAGTCTGTTCCCATAAAGATGACAGCCTTGGAAACCCTATGGGGCAGTTTCTACTCTGTCCTACAGGGTCACTATGAGTCAGAATCGACTCAACAGCAATGGGTTTGAAAAACACGAGTCCCCAGTCTGGGTGGGGGTTTGTTATGACGCCCTCACCAGGGACAGGAATGGAGAAAACCGGGGCGGTCTGGCTTGTCCGAAGGACTTACTCCTCACATAGATTACGAGGCATCTCTTCTGAGGAGCCTCTGGGTAGATGTAATCCTTCAAACTTTTGGTTAGCTGTGAGCATATTAACTGTTTGCACCACCCAGCAAATGGCAGACGTGGGAGGGGCTTGAAAAACCCAGGAAACCCAAGAGATTGTACAGCAACAGGCCACGGATGCAGAGTAACTTCCCCCTTGAGATTCAGGGACTTCTGTCTCTTGATGCTGAGCTGTTGAAAATATTTCCACCTCCCTGCAGATGGATAAGCATCACTGCTGTTTTGACAAGTTTGGCTCCCTGTGGGCAGCTGAGTTACTGCTGCATTTTCATTACATAAAATCTCCTCAGGAAGTGCATTTAGAATTCAACTAGAATAAGTGCACTGGCAGCTTTGCCATATGTCTAAATGGGTACTTAGGATTTAGTGAAACTTGGTAGAGGGGCAAGAGTGGTGAAGGCAGGAAAACTGCTCTATTGGCACGAGAGCAAGGTGATGGGGGATTATAGTCAGACTGTAGCCATGGAGATAGTGGAATTGGTCTGACTTGATGTGTGGATGTAGGGTGTAAAGAATACACACGAATCAAGCATGAATGTCTGAGAGTGGGTGAGGGTCACTTTCTGTGATGGAAGGGAAGGGAGGCGCTGATTTGGGAGGGAGGCAGAGTGGGTCTAAATTAAATTGAGCTTTGGTCTTTTCACCTTAAAATATCTGTTAGACATCCAAGTGGAGATATATATATCTGGAATTCAGGGTAGAGTTCTAAACTAGAGAGATAAATTTAAGATTCATCAGCATAAAGGTGATATTAAAACCAAGTGACAGACTGAAATGACATTAAAAAAAAAACAAACCCATTGCCATCAAGTTGATTCTGACTCATAGTGACCTATCTATAGGACAGAGTAGAACTGCCCCATAGAGTTTCCAAGGAGCGCCTGGTGGATTTGAACTGCTGACCTTTTGGTTAGCAGCCATAGCACTTAACCACTATGCCACCAGAGTTTCCAAAATTACATAAAGTGTATATAAAATGAGGTTTAAAAGGTGCTGGCTTAAATCCTAGGGCAGTTCAACATTAGACAGAAAGAGAAAGAAAGAGCCAGAACTGAGCAGTTGCATATCTGTACAAGGTACTCGCTGTCTGCGCAAGAATTGAGACTTAAAAAGGGGAACTAGACAGAAGGGTTTTTTTTTTTTTTTTTAAATTTTACTATTGAGAGTGTGTCATATGTTTTTATATAACTCTCACAATAACTCTGTAGAATAACTGGTAACATCTCCATTTTAAAGAGATGAAGGCGAGACTTGGAGGAGTTAAATAACAGGGAACAGAGCTGATTTTCTTTAGTATCATTATGTTCAAATTTTTATTCGTTGGTATTGATACCTGCCACATTTCCCAGGCTAGTTTCAGAACAGCATAAACTATAATCTACAGGTATAGATGAGCCTTATTTTTATTGGAAACCCTGGTGGTGTAGTGGTTGAGTGCTATAGCTGGTAACCAAAAGATCAGCAGTTCAAATCCACCAGGCACTCCTTGGAAACTCTATGGAGCAGTTCTCCTCTGTCCTCTAGGGTCTGACTATGAATCGGAATCAACTTGATGGCAATGGGTTTGGTTTGGGTTTTTTGGTTTATTTTTATTGAATGGCTTAAGAGTAATCTCTGGCGTCCGACTGCCTAGATGTATGCCCTGCTACTGTTGACAAGGACTTCCCTCCTTGTTCTATGTCTCTTGTTATCCGGAATAGAATCAGACACCTTAGAGTTTTGCATGTTAATTTCCTCCTAACTGGGGGGTGAGGGGAAGCAGTTATCCCAAACTCCAGAAGACTGTCAACTTAGAGCAAGAGAAAATGGTTGTTTACATTTATAAATACTTGAGCAACAAACTTGCATTTACAGAATGTTTTCGTGACTAATGTCTTTTATAATCAATAACTTTTTCTTTTATCTGGCTGTTACTTTGAAGCAATTAAAATTGCCATCTTGTTTGAGCTCTTGTACACAGAAAAGCATAGTTACATTGTACAGGAACTAGAAAATGGTAGTTGTATATCTGGATCTACATACTCCTTTCTTTTTTAGAGATTTCTCCTATGTGTTTTTCCACACTCTAAGGTATGTAAGAAGTAATTTGTTGTTGTTGTTCCTTAAAAAATAAAACAACTGTAAATTAGCTTCACTCCAAGTTTCAGGTCCCATCCAGCCAGGCTAGAAGGAAGTCAATCTCTATTATTTTGAGGTCTTCTCCTGTCACAGCTCTTATATTACATTGAAACTTTGAGAAGTCTTCTCTGCATCAGTCATCAGCCACTGATATGTCTATTTCCTATTCATCATGGTACTTTCAGGCCTCTTCATTTCACTGCATCTAAGCTTGAGAAGCTCAGGACAACAGAATATTTGGCAAAGCTGACCAAAGGCTGTCTTCCCTAGATGCATGTCATAGACAATCTAGTTAGTTCAGGCAGCTCTGGCTTTCATTGCTGCTAACATCCCTGCAGCATAAACTTTAAATGACAGCCTAAAAAAATAAGAGGAAGAAGAAAAAACACAGAAAAAGACAAATTTTTATCTCAAAAATTATTTTGCCATGTCTTACATATATTTAAATGCAGCTGTCACATTTCATATTAGCCTTCTTTTATCCAAACAAAACGAACATTAAACACTTCCTCACTCCTTTAATCATTGATGGTATATTTTCCTGTATCTGATCCAAATATTCTTCTCTCTAAAATTCAAAGGTCAAAACTGGATTCTGTTCTCTGATAATGATCTGATGGAAGCAATTGTATTTTCAACTCATTATGTCTCTCTCTTTACCTTTTTTAAAAAAAAAACACACATTTAAATTTTATACCAGGCCACTTCCCTATCTGTTCTTGAGTTATATTTCTTGGAATATATATTTTCTTTCTCTTCAAAGCAATGTTTAGATACCATCTGACAGTGTCACTAGTTGGAATCTTGCATCTTCTAATGAAAGACATTCCTAGTTTCCAGGTACTTTATAAAACTAGTGAAATGAAAACAAGAGCATAAAAACGTACCAGAACAAATGAAATCAAAATAGTTAAATACATAGAACAGAGTTGTTTTTTGTTCTCTATCCTGGGAACAGAATATGAAAATAGCAATGATCAAAAACAACTTTAGAGACCAAATATATTGTCAACATGCTTTACATTCTTTGATTTTTGCCCACTGCCCAACTATTTCTTATTGAACTGTCATCTATTCTATCAGTAGGAAAAATATGCATATCTGGAGTACTGCAGTTATGTTTTAATAGAATCAAAGAATCACAGGAAGGTTAAGATGAAAGTAATCTTAGAGGGCACTAATCCAATCTTGCAACTGGCAAGAAATCACATCTGCCTTTTTCTGAGATGCAGCAGGAAATCTGTGCTTAAAGGATCCCAACCATAAAGTGAAAAGAATATGGATTTTTTTCATTAGACAGACCAGGGACTCAATCGTCTATTTGCCACTTGAGCAAGTTTTGTAACCCCTTTGAGCCTGTGGAGGTAACAATACCAATCAGTTTGATTATTTGTAAGGAACAAATAAGATAATAGCTATCCTATGATAGGGCGTGAGTCATAGCACATCTCTTTCTCCACTTCAAACACTTCCACTGCTTTCAGAGGTAAACCAAACCAAACCTGTTGCCGATTCTGACTCATGGTGACCCCATGAGTTACAGAGTAGAACTGAGCTCCATAGGGTTTTCTTCGCTGTAATCTTTACCAAAGCATATTGCCAGGGCTTTCTTCCATGGTGCCACTGGGTGGTATCAAACGGTTAACCTTTCAGTTAGCTGTTGTTAGGTGCCGTCAAATCGGTTCCGACTCATAGCGACACTATGTAGAACAGAACGAAACACTGCCCTGTCCTGCGCCATCCTCACAATCTTTGCTGTATTTGAGCCCATTGTTGCAGCCACTGTATCAGTCCATCTTGCTGAGGGTCTTCCTCTTTTTTGCTGACCCTCTACTTTACCAAGCATGATATCCCTCTCCAGGGACTGATCCCTTCTGATAACATGTACAAAGTATGTGAGATGAAGTCTCACCATCCTCACTTCTAAGGCGCATTCTGGCTGTACTTCTTCAAAGACAGATTTGTTTGTTCTTCTGGCAGTCCACGGTGTAGTCAGTATTCTTCACGAACACCATAATTCAAAGTCACCAATTCTTCTTCAATCTTCCTTATTTATTGTCCAGCTTTCTCATGCATATGAGGCGATTAAAAATACCATGGCTTGGGTCAGGCACACCTTAGTCTTCAAAGACACAGCTTTGCTTTTTAACACTTTAAAGAGGTCTTTTGCAGCAGATTTGCCCAATGCAAAACATCATTTGATTTCCTTACTGCTGCTTCCGTGGGCATTGATTATGGATCCAAGTAAAATGAAATCCTTGACAACGTCAATATTTTCTTCATTTATCATGATGTTGCTTATTGGTCCAGTTGGAGAATTTTTGTTTTCTTTATGTTGAGGTGTAATCTATACTGAAGGCTGTAGTCTTTGACTTTCATCAGTAGGTGCTTCAAATTCTCTTCACTTTCAGCAAGCAAGGTTGTGTCATCTGCATATTGTAGGTTGTTAATGAGTCTTCCACCAATCCTGATGCCACGTTCTTCTTCATATAGTCCAGTTTCTTGGATTATTTGCACAGGATACAGATTGAGTAAGTATAGTGAAAGGATACAACCCTGATGCACACCTTTCCTGAATAACATTGCGAAGACTGGGAATTCCAGAACACTTAATTGCACTCATGAGTAACCCATACATCGACCAAGAGAGAGTTCGTAGCCAAGTGCAAACCATTTGTAGCCCAGACCTTAAACTACACAGCCTTGGAATATTTGAAATTAACTACCTTGTAACTGTAAATGTTGCTCTTGTCCAAGCCAAGTAATTCTCCTAATGCCCAGTGTCTTTGAATTTTTTCTCATATGCCAGGTTCCCAAGCACCACCATCATCGTCCTCTTTGCTCTGCTCCATTGTCTTCTAGTTTACAGGACCTCTACCTGAGGTTGTCATGTCCAGAAGTGCACATGTGTCCCCTAAGCAGCACTCACACCTCCTCTGAGTGTGAATTTTGCTTACTACCTCATAAGACTGCTCTTCTTTGATAGTAACCTTGTCCATGACTATCAGAAACAGTCTATGATCTGAAAGCAGTGGCACTTATATCTTCTGAGTAATTTCTTCATTTAGGGATTTTTCCTGTGGTTGAGATGAGAGAGTCTGAGATAGGTTTTAAAGTCCAGGTAGAAGGAAGAAGGAATTTTATGTGTTTGGAGACCCAGAGGCTGCAAAGGCTATTGTTGCTTCTAGGCCAATGGAAACTACCCACCACTGATATTCTCTTATTAAAATTTTCCTATATTTAGATAGTTGTAGAGTTTCTGCAAAGCCTTGGCAATTGATTTTTAATATTCTAATTATAAATTAAATCTTTGGAATTTTTTGGTAGATAATTTTTAATGCTAGGAATATGCTGGCTCATTAAACTTCATGAACCTTGATCTAAATTAAAAAGAGTCCTTCCGCCTTTATCTTATCAGATTATGATGTAAGTGAACTGTGAACCAGGATTCTTAGGATCCTTTTCCTGCTACTTATTGTTGTTGATGCATATGCAAGACTTTTACACTTATTTCCTTCTCCACAAAATGTGTACATTCAACTTGAAGATTTTTTAAAGTCACTTTTATATCCGTGAACCTATGGTTCTGTGTTTTCTTTTCAACTCTCAAAGCTTTACCAATACCAACCAGTACCGCTTACCATCAAGTTGACTCCAACTCATGGTGACCCCATGTGTGTCAGAGTAGAACTGTGCCCCACAGGATTTTCAATAGCTGTTTTTTCAGAAGTAGGTTGCTAGGACATTTTTCTGAGGCACCTCTGGGAGGACTCAAACTTCCAACATTTCTGTTAGCAGCTGAGTGTGTTAACTGTGCACCATGCAGAGACTGCTTACTGATATGAGACCTGCATTGTATTTATTTTTAAACAGACCTGCCAGGTTGAAATCTCACATAGTTCAGTAATCTAGGGCCTGACACATGATGCTCTATTAATATCGATTCATTAGAAGAATGTTTAGTCAAATAACACTCTATAAGATATTGGCTCTAAAATCTTGACCCATAATTTCAATATGGTATGCCCACGGCTTCAAACTTGGAGCATGTAATTAAAAGTTAAATGGTCCCATTTTAGCATTGTAGGAAATCAGCTGCTGGTCAGAAGGAAAGATTTTTCAATTCTGTTTTAATTGGTAATTTTCCTTTGGGGGAACCTGAAGAGCACTAGCGGTTAAAGGAATAAAATCTCAAATAGCAAAACTATTAATGAATAAATTACCCAGCAGGGGAAGATAAGGAGGATTCTAGCTTTTATTTCTACAGTCCGAATGATTTGAGAAGATATCTGCAGTGGGTGACTTGTGATCTAGGTTACTGCAGCAGTCACTGACAGAAAAGAGGGAGAAATAAGCAAATATCATCAACTCATGCATGTCGGCTTTTATTTAAGGAAACGTTTTCTCATGTAGGCACTGATATGTTCAAAAGTGAGACATTTTCTTTTACTTGTTTCTATTTTAAGTGATTGCTTTGACAGGTCTTTGAAGAAACGATTCATTTTCTATCCTGCAGATTCAGTAACTGCCCTTAAACGTCTGATCATGTCATATTTTCCATGGAGGCAACGTTGTGATTTGCTTCCATGGGGCTCGACCGGTCAGTGATGGCTAAAGCTAATGCCATTGAATTGTCAGGCAGCCACTGATTAATTATTTGTCATAATCTCCTGGTGAGGAAATTACTAATGTTATTACTTAACACACCCTTTGCATTTTGCACTTGCAGAATGCTTAAAAATTCATTTCTGGCTATGAGGAAATGACCACGTGTGCTGTTCTTGACAGATGATAAGGAAGTAGTCCCAAGACCACCTGTGTCTTTTCTTTAACACCGTCATGGGCCTCAAGCTTTAAGTTCTGTGGCAGCCTGAGTAGGCCTGTTGCTTTGAATTCCAGCTGAAAAAATAGGATGACTATGTGTGAGGCATTTTAATGTATCATTCTGATCTTCACAGATGGAAGTTAGAAAACAACAAATTAGTTATAAATCTGCTCCTCCAAAAAAAAAAAAAAATTTAACTTACAATTTTTGCTTGGAAGTCAAATACAACATGCAGACTAAAAAAAAAAGTTTTTCCCTAACGTTTATTTATTTTGTTGTTGTTGTTGGGAATAAACACAGCAAAACACACACCAGCTCAACAGTTTCTACATGTACAGGTCAGTGACATTAATTACATTCTTCGAGTTGTGCAGCCATTCTCATCCTCCCTTTCTGAATTGTTTCTCCCTCATTAACATAAGCCTACTGCCCCCTAAGGTTTCTATCTCATCTTTCAAGTTGCTGTTGTCAATTTGACCCCATGCAGATCAGACTAGAATATTTTAAATGTGCTGGAGCAGTTGCAGAAAAAAAGAAAGCAATCTGGTATAAAATTACTCGTTACTGTCAAGTCAGTTGCGACTCGTGGCGAGCCCATGTGCGTCAGTGGAACTGCTCCACAGGGTTTTCAGTGGCTGTGGTCTCACAGAAGTAGATTGCCAGGCTTTTTTTTTGTTTCTGTGGGGCCTCTCAACGGATTCAAACTGCCAACTTTTTGGTTAGTAGTCGAGCACATTAATGGTTTGTACCACCCAGGAACTTTTAATGCCTCATATTTGGAGTAAGCAGTGTTACAAAACACTTTGAACTAACTTTTTGGCCAGAGTTGTCTATTCCTCAATCAGAGTCTTTCCACCAAGTCCATCCATATCAGGAGAGTATTTCTGCACTATTAAAATGATAGATTAGGACTAATATTTCAACTTAAATTTTTAATCAATATATGATAGCTATACTATAATATATAGCTAGATAGAAGAGACTATACTTCTCTCCTACCAGCAAACATTGGAGAGAAACCACTAAAATATATCAGTTGAACAAATGCAAAAACTATTTTTCTCAGATGAGTAGGGGTTTCTGGCACCCTGACAAGCCAATAGAAGAAGTAATATATGTCATGATTTAAAAAAGAAAAGAAAAATCCTTTAGGAAGCACAGCAACAGGTTTAATTTCCAGTTTGACAATAAAGAGTTTGTTAAAGTAAAAAAAAAAATAATAATAATATATATATGTAAAGCAAGGGAGCTTTTCTCAGTCACATTCGAAAATATCAATGCCTTAAAATCTACTGCACATTTTCTACCTCCTATGCAGTAAAACATTGAACCAAATAAACAAGTTATTTGTACAACTGAAACATGGGAATTATGCAAGTCCAACTAAATCTCCCTTTTGCTCAATCAACCATTTGTTTTCCAGATAAGCTCCTACTTTTCTTTGTCACTGGATACATAATTCTTAGGTGTTACCAAACAATGAGGTTGAATTGGTGTTTTAAACTAATTCAGGTTACTATGTGGTCTGTTTGAAATCATTATGACTGCTGTTTATCCAAATGTAGTCATTTCTGGCATCCATGCCTAGTCAAGGATTTCTGTCCAGGAGGTTTTCGGGGCTGCTCTGGTTGGAAGGAGGGCTGTGGCTTAGGAGCTTGTTTAGAACTTGCTTCTGTTTGGCACATTTCCTAAGACCGAACAACAACGATCGTCCGCCTCAAAAACTGGACTAGATGATGAAGATTAAACCACCTCAAGACCACACAGTGTGATTGAAATTCTGAATATTCTGAATACGTTTGACATATACCATGTAAAGGAGGCCCTGGGTGGTGCAAACAGTTAAACGCTGGGCTGCTAACTGAAAGGTTGGTGGTTTAAGCCTGCCCAGAAGCACCTTGGAAGAAAGGCCTGGTGACCTACTTCCAAAAAATCAGCCATTGAAAGCCCTATGGAGCACAGTTCTACTGTGACATGCATGGGATCGCCATGGATTTGAGTCGACTCCATAGCAACCGTTTTTTTTTTTTTTTTTAATACCATTTAAAAGAATTGTTGTTTTCAATTTACATCTGATTTGCCATAATTAGAGCTGCTTTTAAGCAGAATTATAATTACTACCTTTTTCTTTACACAGAAAATACACAATCTGAGAATGTAAAATATTTTCTTGTCTGAAGTGTCATTCAGCAAATATGGATTTCTTTTCAGGCCAGGAGTCCATGAGAGATAGATTTGGCTCCATCTAAGTTAGATGAGCAGGAGGCAACATAATTTATGAGCTGAACTAACAGAAGGGCACTGAGTCAGGTTTCCTTAAACTAATATTATGGTTGGAAAGATGACATGTCAGATGCGTCATTCATTTTAAATACCATATCATTTCAATAAGTCATTTTTATAACTTTAAATATATTACCTAGGTATACTACCAGAAGAAGGTGTGTTTAAATGTGCCAGAGATATCCACTTCACTCCATCCTCTGTTTCTCATTTCCTTTTCCAAAGATGTGTTTATCAGCTATTTTTTATGGGCTGTCCCATATTTTAGTTTTATTCATGCAGTTTTCTTTATTGGTGCCATGAGGCTTATTTGGTTTTCATTGTACATACAGACTCAAGCCATGTAAATATCATCATAGTGTTTCTTCTTTCCTTGCACAAAAAGCAAAAGGAATCTCCTTTTTAGAATCGGTGTCAATGTAGTACAGTCAGAAAAAAATACACAAGATGGATTTGGGGCTATTTTGCATAACAATCTTCATCTGAAACAGCTGTGTTGTATGAGCTATCTGTTTTTCAGAATATTTAAGGTTGCATTTCTTTACTGTGTGAATGCTATACTATTTTCTTTTCTCCTCTTCTCCCCCTAACATCCACCTGTTCAACAGCAGACAAGCCCAGGGAGCACTGAGTGAATCCGATGATCCTGAAACAGGCTGTCTAACAGACAACAAGCCAACTTCTCGACACTTCTATCCTGTCGCCTTACTGCTTGTCAGCTCACACCTGCTAGTCGTGTGGCTTATTTTAAGTCTTGCTTTACTATTAGCCAAATACCAATAAGTTTTACATTGTATTCCTTTCTTTTCTACAAATGACAAGGGACTTTAGATTATGGGGACAATGCTGTCATATTTCTACATTTTCAGATTCACAGAATTTAAAAAAAATGTTTGAATTGTGTTTTTGTTTGTTTTTCCTAAAATCTAAAAAAGTACTAGGCATTAAATGAATTATTTTGCTCTTCTTTGTTGGTTTAAAAAAAAAAAAATTCCCACTGTTAACTAGCTCAAGAAGAATTTTTAAATTACTGTCTTTAGAATAAGACGAACAGAATCCTGAAAGCTTGAAGCTCTGAACCTCCTTTTCCTCTTTCCACTAAATTTATTAAAGAAATTGCAACTGAATTTGTACAATCCAATAAAACCTGGAGACAAGGCCTAGAGATGTGGGAGGTAGCAGATTTAATTTCCACTGTGCTAATATCATTGTTGTCATCAGCTGATAGAACCTTATGTTTGGTTGTTAATCTGTTACTTATGTTATTTCTTTGCTGCAATTAACCCTTTTCTGTCAAGTAACTTTCTGGAGAGAATGGATCTTTATGTTTGTAATTAAATTAACCTGTTTGTAACTATTGTTTGGGTTGATTTGGTCCTCAAAGTACTTTTCTATTCTTTTAACAAGGTCTTGTTTGTGTCTTGATGTGCCATTTTCAGCACTTGTGACTTTTGTACTGTCGTGAACAAGCCCTCTCCCCTTATAAAGCTGAGACTTGGACTAGGCTACTCGGGAAAGCCATTTTCTCTCTTTGTGGCACAGCTAAAATAATGACGTAAAATAGAAATGAAACTTTCCTTTAAAAATCTATAGGGCCAGACTTAATAAATTAAATGCCTTATTCCTAGAACCTGCATCCTTAGGGCTACATATAGATTTTAATGTGTTTTAGAGAGACTGAGAAATTAATTTGTGGAAAAGCTATAAAAGGCAGATATATTTATGAAACTTAAGTGAAGCTGTATTGTGGAGCAAATTATATTTAAAGAGTTTATTAAACCTTATCTGTTTATCTGTTAAGAGCAAAGAGACTTTAATCATCTCTTTCCGAGGGCAATAATGGTATTGGGCCTGGCCTAGGATTTAATTTTGTAAGATGTATCATCACTTGTGGAAAAAAAAAATGTAGAGTTGAATCTTTGTTATTTTTACTTGGACAGTTGCTGCAACTCTGCATTGAACAAATAAAGCATATTTATTTATTCTGTGTTTCATGAGGTTGTACTTTTTCCATTTTCACCAGAGAAGGATGCCGCATAGAGAATGTACTGAAGAATATCAAATGCAGAAAGTATGCTTTCAACATGCTACAGCTGATGGCTTTCCCCAAGTACTACAGACCTCCAGAGGGGACTTATGGAAAAGCTGACACCTAAATTTAACAACATGTAAATAAACAGGAACACAAATATGTTTCAGGTGGATAATCTCTCCACCTTGGTCTTTTTATTCTTTTAATGTCATGACTTTGTTGGGGAAGGTGATCAAGGATGTTGTGTCCAAATCTAGTGTTACTTGAATTAGTTATCAGCATATTACTTTGGAAGAAATGGATTAAACAAAAAAGTATATAATATTGCCATTTCAAGTTCTAAGCTTCTACGTGTTGTTGACCCTCACTGGTTGATACTGGTTCAGAAAGTGTCAATTTCATTCATGGAGTATGGAAATGAAGGCCTAGAGGTGATCCAGAGAGTGCTCTCCCCCAAAATGTGTAAAAGGGTGAGGGAACTCATGTGATGCTGTTTCACAACCTTCCCACAGATAACCTTGGAACCTCTTTGGGATGTTTTTAATTATTTTTCTTGTGAATTAAAATTAGGTAGAGTTAACTCAAAGAGCCCTGGTGGCATGGTAGTTAAGCACTCAGCTGCTAACCAAAAGGTCGGTGGTTGGAACCCACCAGCCACTCCTTGGGAGAAAGATGTGGCAGTCTGCTCCCATAAAGATTACAGCCCTAGAAACCCCATAGGGCAGTTCTACTTTGTCCTATAGGGTGGCTCTGAGTCAGAATCGACTAGATGGCAATGAAACAGGAGAGTTAAGTCATGATCTGGATTACTGAAGCAGCTTAAAGGTGTGCTGGTATACATCTTTGTCATCCTGTCAAGATGGTACTACTTTCCCCATTAGTAAAGCAGTAAAATTATCTTCCTAAACATTGATGTCTTTTCAAAAACAACTTGCATGGTCCTGCTGTGAAAGTGGCAATATAGAAAGTTTAACAATGTAATAGGCAAAACACTGCAAGGAACTGAAACTGCAAGGAAATTAGAGACAGTGAACATGTTGAGGCCCAAAATGAAAATTCCCATCAGCCTGATCTTCATGTATCTCAGGTACATGAAAGTCCGTAAAATATCTTCGAGTTGTTTTCTAGCAGTCATCTTGGTATAAAGTATAAATGGTATAATTATGCATCGTCTGACATAAGTTAAAAACCAAACCAAACCCATTGCCATCCAGTCGATTCTAACTCGTAGAGAGGCTATAGAACAGAGTAGAACTGCCCCATATGGTTTCCAAAGCTGCAAATCTTTACAGAAGTAGACTGCCATATGTTTCTCCCAAGGAATGGCTGCTGGACTTGAACCATCCATCTTTTGTTAGCAGCTGAGCACTTAACCCATTGTACCACCATGGCTCTTTCTGACATAGGTTAGTATATATAAATAACCCTTCTAAAACATATGCAACCACAACTAATGATAAACTGTTGTTGCTGCTAACCAAAAGGTCGGCAGTTCAAATCCACCAGCTGCACTTTGGAAACCCTATGGGGCAGTTCTACTCTGTCCTATAGGGTCACTATTGGCAATGGGTTGGTTGATGTTAGCTGCCATGGAGTTGGTCCCCGACTCATGGCAACCCCATGTGTTACAGAGTAGAACTGCTTCATTGTGTTTTCTTGGCTATAATCTTTATGGAAGCAGTTTTCCAGGGCTTTTCTTCCAGGGAGCCACTGGGTGAATTTTAACTGCCAATCTTTGGGTTAGTGACTGATCCCAAACTGCTTGCACCACTTAGGCTCCCAATGATAAACTGAAACAGTTACCTTCTGTTAAACAGAATTTCGAATTTTTCATTACTCACAATTCATGCTCCCAAAAATTCAGAATTAGAATATGCCTTAAAGATCATCTTGTCTAACACTATTTTTCAAAAACATGTGTAAATTAAGCCACCAAGACGATATGCTCCCAATCCCCCAGCTAGATCACTGCAGAACCATGCTTACAATCTCTCTTAACTTTCTAGCCTGGGACTTGTCTCTCCTCCAAATTACCATGCTAAAGGCTCATGAAAAATTAAGAGAGAATGCTAGTTAGTAAAAAAGAACTTGGGATGTATCACTGGAATTGAAACTTAGAGTTCAAAAGTATGAATAAATGAAACCTAATCTGTCCGCATTTTAAGAATTTATTATTTTTCCTTCTCGTCAAAGAAGCATGCCATCCAGAGCATGAATCTCCCCTGGAAATGCCAGAGGATAATAACGTAGACATCTCTTAGCTAGGTGCATAGCCAATGAATGATATCATGGGGATTTCCATAGCAAATGTGAGCCCTTCTTGCCTAAGATACCTCCTGAAATGAGGATTGCAAACAGATCTATAGCCCTATATTTAGTTCCATCAAATTACTACACATTTTAGATAATCCTTTGGGGATTTTTCACACAAGAAATACTTATCAATTATTATTTTACTAAATGAACTGAGGGCATCATACTTGAAGCTGTTGCCAGATTATTCACAGACTTTTTAATGAATAAGTGCTGTGTATTCGGGATCAACTCATGGGCAAAGTTATCTTGATACTCAACTTTATACATACTCTCTATTTCAGTGACTAGATATCCTCTTTGAATTGTTCAATTCCATTCAAAACGTTAGGTCTTGGGGTTATTTTCATTATCCCATTGGACTTAGGGCAAAGAGGTTGTGATAATAGGGCTCATGAAGCTTCATTGAGTATGTCACATGGGAGTCTGTGTTCCAAGACACCTGAAGTGACTTTTCCTGTAAATAATCTTATAAACAATAATTTTTGTTTGCATTTTTTTAAAGTGAAAACTTTTGACTCAAATATGGAAAAAATATTGGTCAGCTCGAAAGCCAACTGTAGGGCTTTATATTTTTAGGAGACATTTCTGGGATTTTTTTTTTTTTCTTAAATAAATTCTAATATAGAAGTCTCAAAGGGTAGAGGTTACTGTAATACAAATGCACCTGAGTTTTCATTTATCTTTAGTGTAGTCATTTGCAGTTCCTTAAAGGAAGCTTATATTTGTGTACACTTCTAAAATGGATTTTACCAGAAAAATTTATGTTTTACCTCGACAACAATATTGCTCCTTTGCTGAGATATTCCAAACCTCCTTTGGAAAACCACTTTGATATTTCTTAAGTTATTAAAGTTTTGTAAATCAAAGAGCAAATGTTAAACAAAACATTTTAAAATCTCCCTTGTACAAGCACAACATCAGACATGCTTTTCTTTCTACATTTTCATTTAAAAGATACATCAGCAGACCTATTTGAAATTATGTTGGGCCAAAAATTGAACTAAGAAAATGACTTTTCCAAACAATGTAATTTTTTTTCCAAAATTTTTCCCTTTTAATATAATCAAATGTAAGGATTAATTCTGGATTAGCTATCTAACAGAGTCCTAGGGATAAATTTTTTTAAGACGAAGGAGGTTGGAAACCTGATTATGTTTGACCCAGTGACAAACTTCTAAGCAGAGTCTTGAAATGTTCTATGAAACAGCTGAATATCATTATTTGAAATATTTGATTGAAGCTGATCACACTTAGATGCATCCGTTCATTTATTTCTCATGTGATTGTTTTTTCTTGTAAATATTGCCTGGAGTTTTTGTCTACACCTTGCCAAAACAACACTTTGATGCAAATGGTTTGGTCTGTCCAATAATCCAGTGAGTGAAAGCAACCATTTGATCCAATTGATGAAATGTGCTAAAATGACCAACCGCCCAGTTAGAGCAGTACACATGTACCAAAATTCCAGTCCTTACATTGTAAAAACAACACCTCCTCTGCTGAAAAAGCTATCAAGCCTTATAAGCCTTAAAATCAATCAAAGCTCTCCCTATGTAAAGGTTGACACAGTGTCAAGACAGACAATCCAACTGGTGTGCTAGAGTTGGCTTTTTTTAAAATTAAATTGTAAAATACAATTGAATAAGTTATATTAAAAACAAAGGTAATAAATACTCAAAACTCACCACTTCCTAATTATTTGACTATTATCTGTTTTACTTTTATGTATTATCCATGGTCTTGTGGTTACTTATGTCCACTGTGCTCGTACGGTGGAAATACTATGTAACAGCTTGCTGCTGTGCAGCTCTTCCTGACTCCATGTTCTGTAATGTCACATTGGTAGCTTGAAATGGGCCAGAGTGGAACTCTTTACACCACAGTAATTGGCAAATACTACAAGCCAGGGCTTTTGATTCCTGGAGAGCCAGTTGTTAAATATTTACCAGTGTACCACTAGATGCCATCATAGCTTTTTCTCCAGAAAGTAACGTTATTGAAAGTAATTACTGAAATTACTAAAATGTTATTGAATACCATTTCTGTTCAAAGAGAAATGCCTACAATTTAGTTTTGGTTTTTAACCTTCTTTTTAAAGACTGCTATTATCTACAAGGGGCCATGGTAGTGCAGTGGTTAAGCGTTTGGTTGCTAACCAAAAGGTTGGCAGTTTGAATCCACCAGCTGTTTCTTGGAAACCCTATGGGGCAGTTCTACTCTGTCCTATAGAGTCACTATAAGTCGGAATCAAGTCGATGACAATGAGTTTGATTTTTTGTTTGTTTTTTATTAGCTACATATCATACATGATGTTTATATTTTATTCATAATTAAGCTATTTAACCATAGAGATGAGTTGAAAAGCATACCTCTCTATGGTGTTCTGCAAGGGAACTCTTGGCAATGCAGCTTTAGTATAAGCAAAAACAACCCAGGGCTAGATTCAGGGAATTGTTAGCCTAATCAGAACAGCACTGAAAAAGTGCTTAAGTATCAATTTTTGAGTTTATAATTTTGGCATTTGCTTAGAGTAGGGAAAACAGTAACATATTACCGTGCCCAGATTCTAATAAATATAGCTCAGCTGAAACCCAAACTGTTAGATTAAACAAATTAAACTCTGGCAGTATGTTAAATCACCACAGATGTTCTAGGTGTTTGATTCCCAAGCATTGAGGTCTATCATTTGTTTAATTTGAATATACAGGGCATCTTTTGTAATTATTTAGGAAATAAATGAACTTTTATTGCAGATTAAAAAACTGGTCTGAGAAAAAAATGTGATGAGCAGTTAGAGAAGGGACAAACACATTGAACACAAAGCATCCTTAGTTGCTGCGGGCTTTACAAATTATGTGCTACTGAAAAGAAGGATTTGCTGAGAGGTGTGTAGTTGATAGACAGTTTTCGTGTGAATTCACATCCATTTCGCCCAGGTGCAATCTACATAAGCTGTGACTGTTTCCCCCATATTTGTGTTTCTTTGCTTTACAAAGAAATCCCCAACATATTGTCTCTTTTGCTTCCTTGGCGATTTTAAGCTCAAGTTTTGCCTCCAAACAGGTGCTACCAATAGCAAAATCTGTCTTTAAAAATGGGAAAATAAAATTAATGATTTAGATAAAATATTGCAGCCCAATTAAGTATACAGTATGGAAATTTGGATTTTTCTCCGAGTCATGATGCGCATTGATCGGTCTTTGAGTTTTCTTCTGAGAAATTAAGAAAAAATCAAAAAATTTCTGATCTAAAAGAAACAAATCACATCTGGCTAACAAAGAGGTAGGGAACAATTATAAGGTAATATTAACCAAAACATGTACATGCAATCAGCTCTCCTGAGTTTGGATTTTTATATAGATTGCATGCATACTTCAAATTTTAAAGTAAAAGAGAAAAACCTGGTTCACAGTTAAGTGTAGTACATAGACAAAGTGAAGAGTCAAAGTAGATATAACTTAACATAAGTGATGTCTGAGAAACCATATCTTGCAAATAAAATTATATCTTTTAATGATTGTAGTTCTTTAGTAAGATTTAGCCTTTCAAACTCACTATCGTTTGAATAGATTCATAATATTACTAAAAATATCTAAATTACTCCAATATCATAAAATGGCAAAATCCAAGAGAACATCTTTAATAATGACCCTGTGTCCTTTTCATTGACAAGCATGCAATATTGACTGAAATTTTGGCAAGATTGCTATGTTATCTATGTGACTCTTATATTAAATTTGTAAATTAAAGTGATGCTTTTATAGCACTATCAACATTTTAAAAAGATTGCATGTCAAAGAAGTTTCAAACTTCTAAGTGGTAGACTCCATGTGCCTGTAACTCTTACAGACATTGACATTTCACTGCTTTGTACACATATACTTCTCATGTGAATATTTTATTATTTTATTTAACCTAACATCTAATTTTTCAGGTTCTTGTGGTACTTGCCTACAAGGTTGATATTTGTTTTCTTTTGTGTTAAATATATATTCTAGATAAACCAATAATATGTATTCTTAGGAAATGAGGCCCAGTTAGATCATTTTATATTGGCATTTGAAGAAATATCATTTTTGTTTTATTCTGTGTAAACCATGTTCATTGTACACTGTGTGTATATTTTTGTTTAAATAAATTTGATTTTTATTTTTTATATTTCTGTCTTTTTCTCCTTATTATACTTTTTGTTTTTCATTTTCATCAGTGTAGCAATGTCTAAAACTTAACATATTACAAAGAGATTAGGCTCCTTTTCTGCTGGTCCACATCTGCAGTGCAAATTTTACATTGCTACTAGTTTAGTCTCATATTCACTAACAGAATGTGCCTTTCAGAGTTGCTATTCTGTGGGGACAAGATATACCATGATTTAAAAAACAAAGAAAAAGAGGTTCAAGAACTAGGTGTCAATAGTCCAACATTGAGCACATCATCCATTTTTGTTGTCATGATTATATGTAGAGCTATTTGCCAATTCCAGATAACTTTTACTGATAGACTATTTGGATCTGATCATGTATAATTCATTGTAGCAGTTGATAATAAAAGGCAAATTCCAAAGGGTTTCAGTTAGATCTTGTTGCAAAGCAATTAACTGAATGAGGCCTCTGCTTGCATGCAAAGAAAGAATTCAGTTTTGTCGTCTGGAAGATTTCAAGAACATATGTGATCCTGCATCAAGAACATTCTTCTTCTCTAATATCATCACCATCAATACATATTCCTACTTCTGTGTCTTTAGGCTTCTGAGTAATAACTATACTGTAGGTGCCCCCATTGTGAAACTATGCACAGTCAATTACAGTAAAATGCTGTCTTCCACACAACCAGAAGGGTAGCCTTGGTGAGCTGAGGTAGTAGTTCTCTGATATCTTAAATATTCATGAAAATGATCCTTGAATGTTTCAAGATAGTAACATTCTCACTCAAAGTCAAAGACTCAGAAAATTTGTTCAAGGCTATATTTTTGGTTTTTCCATATGATCAGATAGGAAAGGTGGGTGAAAGAGCTCTCCTGTTAATGTTAGGCTTTTGGGACAGGAAACCGCTAACAGAAAACTGGCTTTCCCAATGAGAGTTCTCTCTACCCATTTCACACACACACTCACTCACTAAGCATTGCCACATTTTGTCAAAATGCTGCTCATGCACCCCTCATAGGAGAGCCTTCAATCCACACCGGGAATCCACTGAGATTGTTAGGAGGTTGGCTGACCAGTGATCCAAACTTTATCAGAGTTAATTTGACACAATCAGAAGTTTGGAGACTGTTAGCGGCAAGATATTACAGACTCCATATTAACAGTGCATTACGAGCCTGGGAAATCAGATCTGATGTCCATAGCAGATAATTTCTGAAGTAACTACAGCTTATACCAGGGCATCATTCTACCAAAAAAGAATATCATAATTTAAAACCATAAAATCATCTCGATTCATTTTTTTAAAAAGATTAAGTTTATTTTAACCTCTATTTCACACATGTATTATTAATTTTAAAAATATTTTCATTAAAATTGGAATTTAAAAAATGCATTCCTTAAAATACTAAGCTTTAGCTATCTGGGTAATTTTCATTCTTCAACAAAAAGTACTTGACAAATTAGGTATCACTGTATCTTAAGCCTCTTTTTTAACAGGATGTCAATCACTTGTGTAGTATTTTGCTTAGAAGACTGTTGTACCTATGTCACAGATGTAGGTACCACTGCTTTATATGGCTTTATGTTTCCCAATTTGACCTATCAAACTAGAGGAAAATCAGATCCAATAAAAGAATGGTAAGTAGAACTTTGAGAAATGAAATGATTTCTGTTATGGATTCTTTCATGTTGGCGGGATCATAGGCTTACTTTCCCTCAGGTAATAGAGATATATTGTAAGTATACACAAGAAAGAAAGAAGAGACTGGAAACCATCTTGGCAGCCTCATGTAGAGCTTCCAAATTATTTGGAATAGAACATAAAGTTACCTCTCGTGTATCTTGTCATCTCTCTCCCAAAAAGCATCTGTTCTTTCAGACGTGTGTTTTGCTACTATTATGATCAGATAGTCTGGCTCTGCTTCTACTTTTAAATTTTTTTTCATCTGCTAACCACTCACCGATGCTCAGGTTTGTAACTCCTGAGAACTTGTGAATAACCCTCCCCAACGCTGCTGGCTTACTGCATTCTGTCTGTGATGATCTGCTTCTGTACTCATCCAGTATTGCATATCTGACTAAAATTTCCCACATGAAAATAATTTGGGCGGTAGCCATGAACATGTCCATCATGAAGTATACTGTTGGGCAGAGATCCTACGTCAGGATGCCTCATTGTCCTGGCTTTTTAGGGGTCAGAACCAATCAGTTGTGATCAGTGTAGGATGGTCACCTAATCAAATTATGGCAAACTTTCATCTGTTTTTCTCCAGATGGAACTGTGGGCATGACAGAGAAGCAGGGTATCGTAGACTTAGACTCCATTGCAATACAATCACCTATGGTGTAAGTACTTTGCTTTTCCAGGTTGCTGCTTTGCCCATCACAGAAGCTGGAAGGTGACTGGATGAGTATACGGAATCTTGGTAACCTGATTAATATTTTTGTCTCAAATTTCTGAAGTGGGGTTAGGCAACAGTATGTATAACTTACTGACCCACATAAAAACTGGAATAGTCTTGTATCAAATCTCCAAAGCCATTTTAGTAAAACTTATTGACTGAAAGTAAATAAGTAAAACTTACTGACTCAAAAAAAAATCTTTCTTATTTTCATGTATTCATTAAACCTGTATTTTTTTAAATAACCATACATCATTATATTAATTTCTATCAAATGTTAATTTCATGTAAATGAAGACTTTCTTGCTATAATACAGTACAAAGTAGCATTAACTCTCTACATCTACTGAAAGTTGACCAGCTGATAAGATTAAGATTGGTTCTCGGCCAAGAGATATTTGGGCATATCTAAATCAGCCTGCACTGAAGCAAGAATAAACAGGACGCACATGCCATTTGGTTCTCTCTTTGTTGAAGTTGTAGTTTATTGTGAATCTCTAATAAAGGGCAGGAACCACTTAATAATGCTTTTTTAATACATTGTTTGTGATATTGAACAACTGAAAACGAGTGGGTGTACTGGAGCTTGTCCAGCTCACCAGAACCCATTCTAAGCCCAAGTAGCCATGTGGACATGATTCCATGGCTCCGTTCACACAACAGCAAACAGCGACTTCTCTGTTTTCTCAATAGTCCAAGTGAATAAAGGAAACTCAGAAACAAGTCATTCAAAAAACTTTAAGTCAATAGGGGAAGGGATGCAGGGAAAGCACATTTTGGTAGAATACCAAGAATCTGGTACTCAGCTGTCTCCCAACCTGTATGAGTTTGCTTTTCACTATAGGCGTTGATTTCAAAATTAAGTAATACTAGGAATTATAATGATCTGCCTTTTGCACGGTATAATGGCTTCTCAGTTCTTAAACCAACTGATCATTAATCACCACCTCCATGATAATTTGCCCCTCTTTTACTTTGAGTGAGTCAAACCCTCCTAATTCCTTTCTAAACATTCTTTAGTCTTAATTACTGCTTCTACTTCTTCTGTTTCTTGTATCTAGGAATTGCACAAAGGTTGGAGACTCAGTATGTTTCTCTGCTCATTTGGCACGTCTCCCTTAAAGTCTTTGACTATGATTTCTAAGGGGAAAACTCCAGCACGGTGCTAAGGAATGTGGGCTATTGTGTCAGAATGCCTTACTGCAAATTATGGTTCCCCTACTTATTAGATGTGGCCCTATCTCAAGTTACTTAATGTTTCTATGTCTTCAGATTCTTATCTGTAAAATGAGGGTAATAATATGACCTAACTCAGTACTGTTTGATGAAAGTAAATGACAAAGTGTATGCACAGCCATCTGCTCAAAGCCCATTGTGTTGGATATCATACATTGACACTCAGCATTTATTCCTACTGTGTTTTATTCACTTGCAGTTCTTCCACCTGTTAACATAAGGGCTGGGAGACTGAAAACCACATATCTTCAGCACACTTACACTGGAGTTCAGGCTGTTATATAGGTTCTGCTAATAAGATCCACCCGTACCATGTATCCAGAGCCCTGGTGGCACAGTGGTTAAGACCTACAGCTGCTAACCAAAAGGTTGGCAGTTCAAATCCACCAGCTGCTCCTTGGGAGCCCAACGGGATAGTTCTATTCTGTCCTATAGGGTCGCTATTACTTGGCAACAGGTTTGGTTTAATTTTATACCATATATCAAGGGGTCCTTGTGATGCAATGCTTAACTGCTCCGCTGCTAACTGAAAGGTCAGTAGTTCAAACCCACCAGCCACTCCATGGGAGGAAGACCTGGCAATCTGCTTCCATAAACATTACAGCCTAGGAAACGCTATGGGGCAGTTCTACTGTGTTATATAGGGTCACTGTGAGTCAGAATCAACTTGACGGCACATAACAACAATACCATATTTCGCCACCTGTCTGCCAGTTTGTTGTGCTGTGGTGGCTTGTGTTATGCTGGAAGCTATGCCACCGGTATTTCAAATATCAACAGGATCACTTATGATGAACAGGTTTCAGTGGCACTTACAGACTAAGACAGACTAGGAAGAAAGGCCTGATGATCTACTTCCAAAAATTAGCCAGTGAAAACCCTATGGATTACAACAGAATATTGTCTGATACGGTGTTTGTAGATGAGCCCCGTATGTTAGAAGGCACTCAAAATACACAGTGGCTGCAAAAATAGTCTCAAGTATGTCAACGATGGCTGCAGCAATGCACTCAAGGTTACCAACGATTGTAAAGATGATACAAAACCAGGCATTTCGTTTTGTTGTACATAGGGTCACCTTGAGTTAGAGCTGACTCAGTGGTATCCAACAACAGCAACAACATACCATATTTAGAAGGCAAAAGGAGACAGAAGAGAGGTGGAGACCATTTTTTCTTCCTGCTCCAGTTTTAGCAGACGAGCTTGCAGCAGAAGAATGGGAGCAGCTGTTAGATAGAGTAGTATATACTGTCAACCCACCAGCTTGGTAGTGGGGTGGCTGTGACTTCAGCAGTGGTGGGAGCCAGGGCAGCAGCATTTTCCTGACCTTTGGGTGGCAATAGTAGCTCTTGACAAACTGGATCAGAGCTGCTTGAACTCAAAAGCCTAACATGGGCCAATGTCTCACTTAAAGTTCCTCTAGCCTTCCCAATGATTTTACAAGCACTAAATTCCCTGTATTAAATACATTAAACCATTTTCTGCTTGAAATAACTGGACTAGATTCTATGTCCTAGCACTGAACCCTGACTGATACATTCCACCTATGGTACACGCTCAATAAACTTTTTGGTAGTTGTTGTTGCTGATTAACCCATCCATCCTGCAATTTTTAGTTGAGCTCCAGGAACACTTTTCAAGTAACTGTTAATTCTTTATGAATGTATATGTCTCAGGATATACATAACTTCAATGCCCTTCTCCCATTTCACACACAGCCCTCCTAGGCTCCTGGTCTCTGTTAATGAGAACTGTATCCTAGTCACACAGATGCACAATTTTTGACTCTTCTCTTTCCCTTAATATCTAATATTCCATTTGTCACTAAGGTCAGTAAATTCTACCCCTGCATCACCTCATACATGTTACCTCACCCTTCCATTGGCACTGCTATTTCCTTAATATGCACCTTTCACTTGCATTACTGCAGTAGTGTCAAAATAGTTACTGTCCCTATAACGATAAACTCGTTGCCATTGAGTCCATTCCAACTCATAGCGACCCTATAGGACAGAGTAAAATTGTCCCATAGAGTTTCCAAGGAATGCCTGGTTGATTTGAACTGCCGACCTTTGGTCAGCAGCCATAGCACCTAATCACTGTGCCACCAGACTTTCCCCCTGTAACTATAGTCCCATTCAAATTAAATGAAGTCTGGCCTTCAATGAAATCCGTAATTTGATCACCTTTCCTATCAAGGCTTATTATCTATCTCCTGTAATTCTTACACATACACACGAGGATCCTGCGTGCACAGTATGTATCCCCTACGTGCATGCCCCCAAACGCTCTATTCTAGCTTTCTCTGAGTCTGTTTTCTTCCTTCCTCCTATCCCCAATGCTGTTGCTCAAGGTTTAACTCATGCACCTCTTAATCTTGCTGTATCACTCTGAATGGAATTAGTCTCCACTCTTGCAGTCCTTCTATATGATATCCTATGTAATTCATTCATTCATGCATTTATTTCTTTACTCTTTTATTAATTCAGCAGATGCTTTTGGGTGTGGATGTAGCAGGCACAGAGTTAGACACAGGTGGTTTAGTGGTAACAAAGAGGCTTGGTTCTTCCATTCACGGAGCTTATAGTCCCATCTAGTGGGGAGAGCAGACAAAAAAAGTCAAATAATATTATTAATTTTCATACATGATACAAAGGAAACGATCTAGGGATTTTTGACAGAGAATCATGGGGTAGATGGAGGGTTCCTGCTTTAGATAGGGTAGTCAGGGACACTCTCTCTGAGGATATGTTACTTAGGCTGAGCCTAAAGGAGGAGAAACATCTCATCCAAGAAGGGAGAGGCAAACTAATGGATAGTGTACATAATGCCAGTTCATGTGTCACAGAGTATGGGACTGGGGGAAAGATGAGATTAGAGTTAGGCAAAGGACATGAAAAGGAATATAGATTTTGTTTTATGTGCAGTTGTAAGCAATTAAAAGGATCCAAGCAGGAGGCTAAAGTTGCTTAGTTTATATTTTCAACAGATCCCTGTAGGTTCTCTGTGGAGAATGGAGTGTTAGGAATCCAGACTCAAAGTCGTGTGGCTGTTGGAAGGATATTATAGTACAGTGAGAGATGACGTGGGCTTGGACTAAGGTTTATTCAATAAAAATAAAGAGAAAGAGAGAGATCTGTGTAATATTTGGGGAATAGGAATGGCAGAACTTACTAATGGGTTGGACATGGGCCAACATGAGGTAGAGTAAGAAATCAACGTGAGTTTCAGCTTTCTGATTTGTGAAACTGAAAGGAAGTGGTATATTTACTGAGATGCAGAAGAGTGAGGCAGGAAGAGGTTTTGGAAAAAGCCAAGTGTCTGGCTTGGAACATGGTAGCAGTCAGCTACTCCTGAGCCAACTACGTAGAAAGGTCGAGTACATTCATGGATATAAACCTAGAGTTCAGAGGACAGGCGAAAGTGAGAATATAATATTATAAGCTGTAGCATATGTAAATGAACAAAAAACACTTAGAAAAGTAGTTATTAATTGTTGGTTGAGCACGACAAAAAAATCCTAACATGCTTAAACAAAAAGATAATTCTGTGACTCACAAACTGAAAAGAGCAAGGGAGTTGAGCTTTAGGCATGCTGTCACCAGATGCTTAAATGATGACATCTGTTGTTGTTCTCTCACTCTGTGTGTGTGTGTGTGTGTGTGTGTGTGTGTGTGTATTTCTTGGCTGTGCTTTCCTCTTAGTGTCATTTTCCAGAAGACCCCTGACAGCCCCAGCCTCACATGGGACTTTCCACTTATGTCTCACAAGAAAAAAGCAATCCTTTCTCCCCCAGCAATCACATCAACCCCCGAGAGGACTCTGTTCTGTCACTGTGTCCTAGGGACAGGAAACTCTGAAGGGCCAACTTGGACTCCCTCTCCACCTCTGTGGCAGGCGAAGTGTGGCACTTTGAATGGCAGCTCCAGAACATCACGTGACATTGGGAAGGAGCAATTGCCAAAAGGAAGGGACCTGGGAAGAACAGACATCCATTTCACGTGGGAGTGACTGTAGCAACAGAAAAACCCAGACCAAGCCCTCCAGAGAGCCAACGCTAAGAGACTGGATAAATAATCATTTTCTATAGTAAAAGCAGCCTGCTTTTGATAAGAACAACTTGACTGTAAAATTGCACTTTATTTGGGCTTAGATTCTAAAGTCACTGCTAAGGTAGAAATGAAAAGTAATTTCACTGAGAAATGTAACTAAGAAAACAACTATTATGCTACAGTGAGTGGCAAGGGGTCTAATGGTGTCTTACTTGCCGTTAACCCTGAGTGAATCAGTTCACTATTATTGTCCCTTTTCCCATATGTAAACTGAAAACAACATAACTCTCTCCATGCCTGCCTCTCAGTAGCTTCAAGAACAAGTAATAAATCCTTGAGTGCAACGGTTCTCCGAAAGATGCACTGCCTCTAGAATATGGTTTGATTTCAGAAGTCACTGATGGACTCCTAGAGAGAAGTGTAGACTTGAATTTGGTTTATTTTTAGAGAGAAAGACAATAAAAGTGGAACATCCTTTCAACTCTGTTTCGTGTTTTTAAATGAGGAATATTCTCTAGGGTAACACTGTGGTCTCTCTTCACACATTTCACACCCTGCAGTTCACTCAGTGATTTATCTGACCAGTGAGTATGGGGAGAAAAACTTGGCAGGTATAGTTTAGCCAATAACTCTTTTCTTTCTTTCTGAGATTTGTCTGCCAGTACAGAGCACATTTTCTTGAATAGGATGGAATATTTCCAAACTCATTCCATGTGGCCGGTGTTTCCGTGATATCAAAACCAGGCAACAATGTAAGGAAAGAAAACCGCATACCAGTTGGGCTCATGAGGAGATACAAAAATTATAAACAAAATTTTAACTTATCAAATTCAACAAGGGGAGTTCAGTACAACAATAACATATGAAAGTCAATCAATGCAATTCACCATATAACAAACTAACTAAGAAAAAAGCATATGGTCATCTCTATAGCTGAATTAAAAACTTCTAAGAGAGACAAGAGTTCAAAATTCATTCCTGAAAAACAAAAACAAAAAACAGAAGACTAGGAGTAAAAAAGAAATTCTTCAACTGATAAAGGACATCTACAAAAAATCTACAGTAAATACCTTATGTAAGTGTGAAAGATTGAATTCTTTCCTCCTTAGATCAGGAACAAGACAAAGATACCCACTCACACCACTTCTACTCAACACTGTGCTGAAAGTTCTATCCAGGGCAATAAGGCAAAATAAATAAAATGCATGCAGATTGGGAAAGAAAATGTAAAATTGTCTTTATTTGTAGAAAACATGATCAAAACATATATAAAATCCAGTGGAATCTACATAAAAGCTAGAAGTAATAAATGAATTTAAGAAGGTAGCAGAATACAAGATCAATATACAAAAATCAGTTGTATTCTTATATACTAACAGTAATCAATTTAAATGTGAAGTAAAGCTACTATTTACAGCAGTGCTAAGGTAAGTAATGGGAAAAGAATAGTCTTTCAACAAATGATGCTATAAAAATTGGATATTCACATGCAAAAGGTAAATCTTCATCAATACCTTAAACTTTATAAAAAAATTAACTCAAAATGTAACTGAAAATTCTGTATATTATAAATTTAATATAGCATTTTATAATACTATAAAACTTTTAGAAGAAAACATAGGAGAAAGTATTTGTGACGTTGGGTTAGGCAAAGAATTCTTAACACCAAGATCATGTAACATAAAGAAAAAGAAATAAAAAATTGAACTTTATTGAAATTAAAAACTTTTGCTCTGCATTTGACAGTGTTAAGAGAATGAAAAGCCTAGCAACATATGGGAAGGAAATTTTTCAAATCACAGATCTGAAAGTGACTGATAACTACAAATATAAATGACTTTCAATATTCAACAGAAGAAAACAAATTGTCCAATTAAAGAAAAATCTTGAGTAAAATGTTTGCATAGCCATGTTACCAAAGAAGCTATATGGTTGACAAATACGCACATTAAAAGATGCACTACACTATTAATCATTAGAGAAATGCAAATTCTAACCACAATGAGATACCAGTGCATATCTATTAGAATGGCCAAAAATGCCTCCAAACCTGAAAATACCACAAGTTGGTGAGAATGTGAAGCAACTGGAATTCTCATACTTTGCTGCAGATGAGAATGCAAAATGGTAGAGCTACTTTAGAAGACAGTTTGACAATTTATTGTAACATTAAACATGCAGTTGCCATATGATTCAGCAATTTCACTCTTAAGTATTCATTCAAGAAAAATGGAATTGTATGCTCATGTAAAAACCTGTATATGAATGTTGGTGGCAACTTTATTCATAATTTCCAAAACCTGGAAACAGTTAAAATGTCCTTCAACCACAGAATGGATAAACAAACTGTGGTATATCCATACATTGAAATACTACTCACCAATAAAAAAAGAATGAATTATTTCTATGCACGACAATATTGATGAATCGCAAGTGCATTTGCTAGGTGAAATTAGTCAGACCCAAAAGCTACACATTCTGTGATTCAATTTCTATGGTATTTTCAAAAGGGACAGAGAAAGAGCAGTGGTTTTCAAAAATTGAGAGTGAGAAGAGGAGTTGACCCGAAAGGGTCAGCATGAGGAAGTTTTGGGGTTGATAAAACTATTTTACATCTTATTGTGTGGTGTACACACTACTCTATGCATTTGTCAAAATCCACAATCTGTATAAAATAATGAATTTTACTGTGTTGATTTTTAAATTAACTAAAATTTTAAATTAAAAAAATGCAAATTAAAACCACAAGAGATACCACTACACATTCATTAGAATGGCCAAAATCGCAAAGGATATGGATGAATCTCAAAGTAATTATGATGAATAAAAGAAGCCAAACACCCCCCAAAAAAGTACATATTGTATATTGTTACTTGAGGTAGAGTGAATTGCAACTCGTGGCCACCCCATGTTTGATTATGCAGTCATGCATTGCTTAACTTCCATGACATGTTCTGTGAAATAGGATGTTACGTGATTTGAACATGCCTAAATGGTAAGTAATAGCATTCACTGATTTTCCACCTTCATGTTGTTTGATAACCTTTTGTTTCACTTCCAAATCGATACTTCTTCTTTGCCTCTTGCTGCTGCTATCACTAGTGCTGGTTTTGCTGCATTTGAGAGCCATGATGCACTTCACGGTAATATTTTCAAAAGAAAATTGGAGAGAGAACGCAACAACACTCAAGAGACATGCGATACATGAGATTGGATGCTGCTGCCTACGAGTCCAAGCATACATTATTATATGGTAAACTTTTTATTTGTAAGGAAGGAAATTATAGTACAGTACATACATAAGAATAACAATACAAACTATAGTACAGTACATACGTAAGCCAGTAACATAGGGATTTATTATTACTATCAAGACATGTATTATAGATTATATACGTACTATATACACCTGGCAGCGCAATCACTTTGTATACAGGAGACATGAGATACATGTTTTGCATGCAAGAAGTGATTTGCATTTGCTATATCCAGTTACATCCACTATGTCCTGTTCTCCAGTCAGGATTTCTGAACTCTTTCATAACCTTATGGGACCACGAATGTATATGCTGTCGGTCGTTGCCCAAATGGACGTTTATATGGTACATGACTGTATTTATATAAATTCTAGAAAACGAAAACTAATCTACAGTGATATAAAGATTAGTGGCTGCCTGGGGATGGAGTTTATGGGATAGAAAAATGGATTATAAAAGAGCATTAGAAAAATTGGAGGTCAAAGAGTTCATTATTTTGATTGTGGTGATGGCTTTATAGATGTATACATGGGTCAAAACTCATCACATGTTTCGCTGTAAGTGCCATTTATTGCATAACAATTATACTTCAATAAAAGTATTAACAAAGAAAAATAAATAGTACAAATCTTATAAAAACTTAGAAAAATTATTCCAAATAATAGAAAAAGATAGAACACTTTCTAACGTGTTTTATGAGGCAGTATAATCTTGATTTCAATACTTGTCAAGAATATTATAAGAAAATCATAGGCCAATGATCCTCATTAGCCAGACAAATATCCTACATGGAATATTAGTAACTGAATCTATCAGATATTATATATATATGTATATATATAATAACCAAGTAGAGTTTATTCTAAGAATTTAAAGTTCACCTGACATTCAGGTATCAATTAATGTAATCCACCACATGTAGAGAATAAAGGAGTAAAATCATTGATCTTCTCAATAGATAAAAAGAAAAAAGATATGATAAAATTTAGTTCCCATATATGGTAGCAAATCTTAGCAAACCAAAGTACAAGACAACTTCCTTTATCCCTTTATCTGATAAAAGATTTCTTGAAAACTCATAATATACTTAAAGATGAAATATTGATATCAGGAACCCAGGAAGGATGTCCTCTCTCTCTACTTTAACTTGTATTGGAGGTCATAGTCAGTACAATAAGAAAATAAAATAAAAAAGAAATAATGATAATTGAAAAAGATGAAATGAAACTATCATTACTCACAGGCAATATTATTTTGTTCGGGATTATTTTTCATTAGAGATAAACTAATAGAATTTAAAAATGAATTTAGCAAGTCACTGAGTATAAGACAACTATAGGGAAAGCAATTCTATTTCCATATACTAGTAGCTTAAAAAGTAGAAAATATGTTTATTAAAAAATATACAATTATCAGTAGCACAAAACATAGAAATTTGTAAGAGTAAATCTAACCAAAAATTTACAAGACCTCAATGCATAAAATTTTAAAGCAGTGAGAGAATTTAAAGAATATCTAAATCAGTGGAGGATATACCATTGTCATAGATTGTAAGACACAATAAGGTAAAGAAATCGATTCTTCCCATATGTATCTAAGATCCATTGCAATCTGAAGCAAAACTCCAGAAACTGTTTTGGTGGAAATTGAGACTCTAATTCCAAAATGTATGTGAAAATATGAAGAGTAACAAAAACTCAAGGTAAACTTTAAGTAGATTTAAAAATTTGAAGCATTCACACAGTGAGATATACAAGTATGGTAATTAAGTACTAGTGCAAGTTTGGATGAAGATAACGTGCGATAAAATTGAAAAGTCCAGAAATCAACCTACACATATTTAGCCACTTAATGTGTGTAATAGTTAATATTATGTGTCAACTTGGCTAGGCTATGCTTCCCAGTGGTTTGACCAAACATTAGATTAGTTGCTATTGATAAGGTAAAGTAAGGTGAGGTGAGGTAAGGTAATCACTTTCTGTAAAGTTATCTAATGTAATGTAATCAATCAGCTGAAAGGGGATTTTCCTTAACATGTGGTCTGTCCTAAGAATATAAGTAGATATTTTGGCAGAACTCACTCTCTCTCTCTACTCTGCACTCTTCCCATCGCCTGACCTATGAATCTTGGAACACAAGCCTGCAGAAGTTTCCAGTCTGCCACTAACCTATGAATTTTAGACTTGCCAGCCTCTACAATCATGTGAACCAAATATATATATACACATATATCTCACTGGTTCTGTTTTTCTAGAAAATGCTAAGACAATGTGTGACAAATGTGGCACTGCAGAGCAGTGAGGAAAGATGGTATATTCATTAAATGGTGTTAAGGAAATTGAATATCAATGGATTAAACCCCTGCTTTACTTACCCCACATAATGTTGTTGTAGTAGTTAGGTGCCACTGAGTCGGTTCTGACCATAGAGACCCTATGTACAAAGGAACGAAACACTGCCTGGTCCTGTGCCATCCTCACAATTGTTGCTATGTTTGAGCTCACTGTTGCAGCCACTGTGACAATCTATGTTTGAGCTCACTGTTGCAGCCACTGTGTCAATCTATCTCCCCGAGGGTCTTTCTCTTTTTTGCAGACCCTCTACTTTACCAAGCATGATGTCCTTCTCCAGGGACTGATCTATTCCGAAAACATGCCCAAATTATGTGAGACAAGTCTTGCCATCCTCACTTCTAAGGAGCATTCTGGCTGTATTTCTTCCAAGACAGATACGTTCGTTCTTCTGGCAGTCCATGGTATATTCAATATTCTTCACCAACATCATAATTCAAAGGCATCAATTTTTCTTTTGTCTTACTTATTCATTATCCAGCTTTCACATGCATATGAGGCGATTAAAAATAACCTGGCTTGGGTCAAGTGCACCTTAGTCCTCAAAGTGACGTTTTTGCTTTTTAACACTTTAAGAAGTCTTTTACAGAAGATTTGCCCAATACAATACGTCATTTGATTTCTTAACTGCAACTTCCATTGGCGTTGATTGTAAATCCAAGTAAAATGAAATCCTTGACAGTTTGTCTCCGTTTATCATTATGTTACTTATTGGTCCAGTTGTGAGGATTTTTGTTTTCTTTATGTTGAGGTGTAATCCATACTGAAGGCTGTGGTCTTTGATTGTCATCAGTAGGTGCTTCAAGTCCTCTTCAAATTCAAGGCCCAAATGACTTTTTTTTTTAAAGTAAGTTCCAGGATTTTAAATCTATGTGTAATAGGTAAAACATTAGAGCTTATATATAACAATAAAGAGTATTTTTATGACCTTATGTAGGCAAATATTTCTCAAACAGGACACAACAGCATAATCATAAAAGAGAACATTGATAAATTGGACTGTATTAAAATGAATTTCTGTTCTTAACAGAACATAAAAGCACTAAACATAGAATAATACGTTGATAAATTGCAATTATTGTAAAATGAAAAACTTATTGTCAACAAATGACACTATTAGAAGAGTAGAAAAAGTAACCCGAGTGGAAAAAGGTATTTACCATACATATAACCAGAAGAATACTACAAATCATTAACAAATATATCAGATGATCTAATCAGGGGTGAAAAGACCTGAACAGGCATTTTACAAAAGAACCTATCCAAACAGAGGTAGAGTACTTAGCCACATTAGTCATCTGGCATATGCAAATTAAAATCACATTGGAAAACCATTATACATTTCCCAGAATGACTAACACTGGAAAGCTGATAGGCCAAATACCGGTAAAAAAAAAAAAAAAAAAAAAAAAATTAAGGAAGGGCTGGAAATCTCAGAATCTGCTAGTAGAAGCAGTAATTAGTACATATACTGATTTTGAAAACTAGGCAGTATCTCCTAAGCTGAACATATGGGTATCCGATGACCCAACAATTCTACTCCTAGGCAGTGACATACCAAGGGTGGAGTGGAGGAGCAATTATCCTTGGCTGAAGAAAATTAGAGTGTGCATTGTCTATAGAGAATTTAAAATAAAATAACTTTAAAAAAGACTAAAAGATGGCCTCATTTTTATTATCACCATGTCCCAGAAATTCTAAACCATGTCTAAACCTATCATAACCCATTGCCATCGAGTCAATTCTGACTCATAGCAATCCTATGAGACAGAGTAGAACTGCCACATAGAGTTTCCAAGGAGCAGCTGGTGGATTTGAACTGCCAACCTTTTGGTCAGCAGCTGAGCTCTTAACCACTGAGCCACCAGGGCTCCAAAAAACCCATCTCCTTCTTTCAGGAGGTGAGGAACCATGCAGTTACTTAGAAACCAGTTCAAAGGCTCAGCTGAAATTCAAACCCAGGATCTCCTGTTTACTAGACAGGCGCTTTAACCAAATCATTTCAGTAGGCAAACATTCTTCCCCCAACAGCATTTTCTGAGGCTAAGTTCTAAACAACTGATGCAGTTAATATTGAACTTAAACAATATGTATGTCAGCTTTAAATTAGCACTTTCTTGTTACTTATCCTTTAATTCACTTTGTATTGTACATGAAAGTTAATTCAGAGAACTCCTGGTTATATAAATTGGTCCTCTGACAAAGACGGACTCATTTGCATGTGTTCATTTTAAGGGTAAGTTCCTTACAGTTCAGAATTGTTAGAATTAATGTATCTATCTTCTGTGATACTATATATTCCTGCACATAAACACATTAAATTCAAACTAAACAAGATTGCTCAGTGATTGTAGAGACAAAAATCAAAGCTTGAGTCTTCTCAATTATGTGACTTCATGTAACCACTTGAAGTTTCTGTTTTTAAAATTTAAAATGTAAAATAACGCAAATGGAGAGGTATACTTTTGCTTTGAAAGTGGAAGTTTTAGTTCATAATGAAATATTGTAATGAATTACAAAAAATATCTAAAATTAAAGTTTCTTGTTTTATAAATTATTATTTGCCAGCTTTAAAAATAAAAAGAAAATGAGTATTATAGATCATTTCCTGATTATTACTGAAAATAATTTTGTTGTATGAGAGTATTAAAAATGGCTTGCCCTGGGTGTCAGTTATGCTGTATGTATGCCACTGTTCCAGTAGAAATATAATGCATATATATGTACCCCCAAAATATTTATCAAAATGTTTATAGACGCATTATTCATAATATCCCCAAATGGTAAACAACCCAAAAGTCCATCAATAGTAGAAATGATAACTTTTGATATATTCATTCAATGAAATTCTACACAACAATGGAAAAAGAATGAACTAATGTTACATATAACAAACATTTATGAATCTCTCAAGCATAATTTTGCGTGGAAGAAGCCAAACATAAAAATAATACTTAGAGTATGATTCAATTTATATACATTGAAATAGAAGGAAAACAAATCTTTAGTGTCAGAAGTTAAAGTCATGATTTTTTTTTTAGGAGAATTTAGAGCAAAGGCGTGCAAGGTGGATTTCAGGTATGGTGGTAAAATCTCTTTCTTGAGCTGGGTAATTGTAACATGGGTATATTCACTTTGGTCTAATTCGCCAAACTGTGTTTGTATGATTTGTACTCTTTTCTAAATTACTTGTTTATTTTTAAAAGGAAGGAACAGAAAAGAGGCATTCACTACCATGTGCCCTCAAATTGACTCTGAAAGTTACTTACATAAATTAAGATCATGGATTAAGATTTCCACTGCCCAATTGTACAGGAAGTCATGGCAGAGATATCATCTTCCCCTCAACACTAACTGTTGAAGCTTCAGTTCAGGAATCTTGTGAAGAAGACTCCTCAGCCAAAACAAACATACAGATGATGTACTGATTCCACAGCAAGGGATGTGGCAATCATCATCTTGGAGCAGTACTGAAAATACTTGTTTGTAAAAAAAAGTGTGGAAGCAACAATACACTCAGTGCAATATGGTGTGCAGGAAACACAGCGCCCAGAGGGAGCAGAATGAAGATAAATTTAGAGCTTTTAAATAGGCTATACGCAGTCACCTCAAATATGACCAGGTGACAAGCACCGCCAACACTGTAATTTTTAAAATTTGTGAAACTATAGCCATGTCTCATATGTCACTTTCTGAGAGAGGAGAAAGGGTTAAGTGGTGAATTCCCCTCCCCTGCCCCAGATGTAGTAACTGTAATTCCAGGTATGATAACTATTTTCTTAAAAGAAGATTTCTACTAATGAGTTTTACTTCATAGATTATAAACTCTAGATAACTGACATTGATTGACATCCTAGGTTTGTTTTGTTTTTTCCTTTAATTGCCATTTGAGTTTCTGTTCTGGTCTTTTGTCTTTGACAACACTCAATACTGGATTCTGATTTAGGGGCTGGAGGTAGCTTGTTTTTTAAGTCCATGCAGGCCACAGACAAGTTTGTACGAATGTCTTATTAATTCTTCTGATGCTTTAAAAGTGAGAACAGGAGAGACTTGGCATTAAACTAGTGCAAGAACTGGGACTGTGAACGAGGTATGCCCATTCCAGTGAGAGATCCCAGACTGCAGCTGCTGAAGAAACTACAGCTAACATCATGCTTAAGAGTGTGAAATTGAGTAGTTCTCCCTAAGACTGGAAATAAGCAAAGATGTGTTACCATTTCTATTTAACATTATGTGGAATTCTTAGTTGATGCAATAGGCTAGAAAAATAAATCAAAGACATACAGACTGAAAAGTAAGAGATAAAATTATTCATATTTACACATGAAATGATTGTCTATATAAAAAATCTTAAATAATCTACCAAAAACTTCCTAGAACTAATAAATGTGTTTAGGAAGGTCACCAGATAAAGGTAAATATATAAAGATCAATTTTATTCCCGTATAACAGCAGTACACAACTGGAATTCAAATTTAAAAACTATTTATAATAGCACTGAAAAAATGAAATACTTGGTATGTTGTTCTTGTTGTTGTCAGCTGCTGTCCTGTCACCCCCAACTCATGGCGAATCCCATGCACAAAAAAATGAAATACTGCCTGGACTTGTGCCATCCGCAGGATTGGTGGTGGATTGGAGTATAGTAATCCATAAGGTTTCATTGGCTGATTTTTGGAAGTAGATCACCAGGCTTTTCTTCCTAGTCTGTCTTTGTCTGGTAGCTCCACTGAAACCTGTTAAGCAGCATAACACAAGCCTACACTGACAGATGGGTAGTGGCTGTGCATGATGTGCACTGGCTAAGAATTGAACCGGGGTTTCCCACTTGGAAGTAATAATTCTGCCCCTGAGCCACCACTGCCTTCATAGTTGGTATATAAATGTTATAAAATATTTGGAGAATTTATATGCTTAAAGCTACAAAATATTGATGAAATAATCTAATACGACCTAAATAAATGGAGAGATATACTATGTTTATGAATTGAAACAATTAATACTGTTAATGTGCCAATTTTCCTCAATTTGATTTATAGGTTTAGTGCAATTCCAAGAAAAACTCCAGCAAGTTTACTTTAGATATCAACAAGCTAATTCTAAAATGTATATGGAAAGGCAAAGGAACTAGAATAGTCAAAACAATTCTGAAAACAGAAAGAATACCTTTGATAGACTTATATTCCCTGATTAAAGCACTCAATATAATGCTACTTTTATCAAGAGAGTGTGGTATTGATGAAAGATAGACACATAAGTCTTTTCAACAGAATGAAGTTCTAAGAAATAGACTCACACAGAGTCAACTGATTTATGACAAAAATACAAGGAAATTTAATGAAAAAACATATTCTTTTCAACAAATATTGCTGTAACAATTGGAATTCATATGAAAAAAATGAACAGTGACACATATCCCACACTTATCGAAATGAATCATAGATCTACACGTAAAAGGTAAAACTACAAAACTTTCAGACGAAAACTTTGGAAATAATATGCATTATCTTGTGTTTAGCAAAGTATTTTTAGATAAGAAATCAATAGCTTGATATACAAAATTAAAATTTTATGAATCAGATTTTATGAAAATTGAAAATAGAGATACATGATATTCATAAATGAAAGAGTCAATATTAATATGACAATTTCCCTCAATTTGTTTTACAGGTTTAATGCTATTCCAGTTAAAATTCCAGCAAGTTTACTTTAGATACCAACAAGCTAATTCTAATAAATGTTTACAACAGCTTTATTTATAATTGTAAAAAATTTGGGGAAAATCCAGATATCCTTCAATAGGTGAATAGATATACTGTGGTACATTCATACAATAGAATACTAGTCAGGAATAAATAGGAACAAACTATCAATATACACAATGATGTAGATGAATTTCAAATGCGTTTTTCTAAATTAAGAATGCAGATCCAAAAGACTACATAGTGTATGCTTCCATACATATAGCTTCCTGTAAAAGGTAAAAATATAGGGACAGAAAACAGGTCAGTGGTTATCAGGAATTGGCGGTGGCGGAAGAGTGTGACTACCAAGGGAGTGGCCAGAGGGAATTTTTGAGTTCTTGATTATATTGTGGTGATAAACACATAATTCTATGCATTTGCCAAAACCCATAGAACTGTACACTACACAGAGGGAATTTTGTTGAACAAAAATTAAAAAGAAAAATTAACCAGAATATCTGGAAAATCCAAGATGAACTGAAGATTGTGACAAATGAATCTAACTGTATTACAAATTTATGACATCATCACAGAGAAGGTGCGGGAAAGAAGGAGCTAATTTAGTAACTTCAGAACACAGTGCTTTGACTAAATATCACAAGACTAAAGACGAAAAGAACTAGGTAGACATAAGCATGTCCTCTAGTTGGTAAATTGTTTTTTCACTTGAGTATGAGCTAGCAGTTTTGAACTTACTTTGCATAACTATGGTTGAACAAATAAATAATTATTTTGTAGATAATGAGATTCAGGTTCCTCACTATCTGAGAAAGAATTACAAATAAGAAATAGGAAAGACTAGGATTATTAATTATGATGTTGATGAAGAATATTGAATATATCATGGACTGCCAAAAGAATGAACAAATCAGTCTTGGAAGAAATACATCCAGAATGTTCCTAGAAGCGAGGATGGTGAGGCTTTGTCTCATATACTTTGGAAGTGTTATCAGGAGGGACCAGTCCCTGAAGAAGGACATCATGCTTGGTAAAAAGAGGAAGATCCTTAATGAGATGGACTGATACAGTGGCTGCAACCATGGACTCAAGCGTAATGTCAACCATGAGGATGGCGTAGGACCAGGCAGTGTTTTGTTCTATTGTAGATAGGGTTGCTATGAGTTGAAACCAACAGGATGGCACCTAACAACAACAACAACACCAGGATAAATCCTGTGGTACTAGATTGGAGTGTTATTGTTGTGTGCCATCAAATCTATTACAACTAACAGTGACTGTATAGGACAGAGTAGAACTGCCCCAGAGGGTTTCCAGGGCTGAGATCTTTATGGAAGCAGACTGCCACATCTTTCTCCCGTGGAGTGGCTGCTGGGTTCAAATCGCTGACCTTCCTGTTAGCAACTGAGCACTTAACCATTGCACCACTAGGGCTCTTCTGGATTGAAGTAGGAGATAACCCATTGCAGTCAAGTCTATTCTGACTAATAGTTACCCTATAGGACAGAGTAGAACTGCCCCATAGGGTTTCCAAAGAGTGGCTGGTGGATTTGAACTGCCAACCTTTAATTAACAGTTGATTTCTTAATCACTGCACCACTGCACTCAGAAGTAGGAGATACAAGTATGAAATAATGTTTATTTTAAGATATAATATATAGTACATAATATATTATATATACACAAAGATAGATACATAAATATAGATTATGTGTATACATGGATTAGTAGACCTACAAACATTTCCAATTATGTCTGCTAACAAAGCCTGGAATCAGTGACACCCCATTAGCAATAGTCACACCTATCACCTAGATATTGGTTTCTAAACACCATTCACAAATGAAAGAAACTAAAGTTCTTTAGATAAATAATTTATTCCTGGATGGGGCAGGGAAAATATAGGATGAATCTGTAGTATCTTGAGGTGCTAGAAAGTAAGAATTTACTCAAATAAAAACAAAAAAATTAAAAAACAAACCAAACAAAACCAGAAAAGGAAGCGGATATGTCAAAAAGAACACAAGAGGAGAGGACACAAATAACTGAAATAAGAAATGAAATGGGGGACATTATGACAGACCCAACTGAAATAAAAGGATTATGACAGTATTATGAATAACTATACTCCAACAAATTTGAAAACCTAGAGGAAATGGACAAATTTTCTAGAAATACACTACCTACCCAAACTACCACAAAGTGAGGTTGAAAATCTGAATAGACCCATAACAAGAGAAGAGATTGAAAAGGGTAATTTAAAAAAAAAAAAAAAAAATCCAAACCAAAAAAAAACCCTGGCCCAGATGGTGTCACTGGAGAATTCTACCTAACATTCAGAAAAGAGCTTATACAAGTACTACTCAAACTATTTCAGAACACAGAAAAGGAAGGGATACCTCCAAATTCATTTTATGAAGCCAGCATAACCTTGATACCAAAACCAGGCAAAGACACCACAGAAAAAGAAAATTACAGACTAACATCTCTCATGAATATAGATGCAAAAATTCTCAACAAAATTCTAGCTTACAGAATTCAGCATCGTATCAAAAAGATAATGAACCACTACCAAGTAGGATTCATACCAGGCATGCAAGGACGGTTCAACTTTAGAAAACCAATCAACGTGATCCACCACATAAATAAAGGAAAGAAAAGAATGACATGATCATCTCAATTGATGCAGAAAAGGCATTCAACAAAGTCCAATGCCCATTCCTGATAAAAAACTCTCAATAAACTAGGTATAGAAGGAAATTTCTCAGCATAATAAAGGGCATCTATGCAAAACCAATGGCCAACATCATTCTTAATGGAGAGAGACTGAAAGCATTCCGCTTGAGAACAGGAACAAGACAAGGATGCCGTTTATCACCACTCCTATTTAACATTGTGCTGGAATCCCTAGCTAGAGCAATAAGGCAAGAAAAAGAAATAAAAGGCATCCAAACTGGTAATGAAGAAGTTGAACTGTCCCTGTTTGCAGATGATATGATACTATACATAGAAAACCCTAAAGATTCCACAAGAAAACTACTGGAACTAATAGAAAGATTCAGCAAAGGGGCAGGATACAAGATAAACGTACAAAAATTGGTTGGATTCCTTTACACCAATAAAGAGAACAATGGAAAGGAAATCAGGAAAGCAATACCATCTACAATAGCCCATAAAAAGATAAAATACTTAGGAATAACTCTAACCGGGGATGTAAAATACCTATGCAAAGAAAACTACAATACACTACTGCAAGAAACCCAAAGGGATCTACATAAATGGAAAAACATCCCATGGTCATGGATAGGTAGACTCAACATAGTGAAAATGACAATTCTACCCAAAGCAATTTACAAATACAATGCAATCCGATCCAAATGTCAACAACATTCTTTAAAGAGATGGAAAAACTAATCATTAAACTTATATGGAAAGGGAAGAAGCCCTGAATAAGTAAAGCACTACTGAAGAAGAAGAATGAGTAGGAGGACGCACACTACCTGACCTCAGAGCCTACACATACAGCTACAGTCATCAAAAGAGCCTGGTACTGGTACAAAGACAGATACATTGACCAATTTAACAGAATTGAGAACCCAGATGTAAATCCATCCACCTACAGTCACCTGATCTTTGACAAGGACCCAGAGTCCATCAAATGGGGAAAAGACAGTCTTTTTAACAAATGGTGCTGGAAAAATTGGATATCCATCTGCAAAAACATGAAACAGGCCCCATACCTCACACCATATACAGAAACTAATTCAAAATGGATTAAAGAAAAAAAGCGGCAAGATGGCGCTCTAGGCAGAAACACCACGCCGTCCCTCCACAACAAAGATCCGAAAAACTAAGCCAAACAGAGAATCAACAATCCTGAAACCCTAGAACATCAAATGAAGAGATAAAGAA
>NW_004444075.1:1201664-1204792 GCF_000243295.1 Trichechus manatus latirostris
GATATGGCACTTCCTTAGAAAGCTAGAAATAGACATACCATATGATCCAGCAATCCCACTCCTAGGAATATATCCTAGAGAAATAAGAGCTGTCACACGAATAGACATATGCACACCCATATTCATTGCAGCACCGTTCACAATAGCAAAAAGATGAATATAACCTAGATACCCATCAACAGATGAATGGATAAACAAACTATGGTACATACACACAATGGAGTATTATGAATGAGAAAGAACAATGATGAATCTGTGAAGCATCTCACAACATGGATGAAACTGGAGGACATTATGCTGAGTGAAATAAGTCAATCACAAAAGAAGAAATATTGTATAAGACCTCTATTGTAAAAGACTCATGTAAAAGTTTACTCACAAAAGAAACAATCTTTGTTGGTCACAAGGGTTGTGAGGGGTTGGGGTGGAACTAAATAGACGATAGATAAGTGGTAACTTTGCTGAAGGGTAAGACAGTACACAATACTGGGGAAGCCAGCACAACTTGTACAAGGAAAAGTCATGGAAGCTCCATAGACACTTCCAAACTCCCTGAGGGACTGAATTGCTGGGCAGAGGGATGTGGGGGTCATGGTCTTGGGAAATATCTAGCTCAATTGGCATAACAGTTTACAAAGAATATGTTCTACATTCTACCTTTGTCAGTAGCGTCTGAGGTCTTAAAAGCCTGTGAGCCGCCATCTAAGATACTCCACTGGCCTCACCCCTTCAGGAGTAATGGAGAATGAAGAGAACAGGATACAAGGAAAAGATTAGTCCAAAGAACTAATGGACCACAGCTACCACGGCCTCTGCCAGACTGAGTCCAGCACAGCTAGATGGTGCGTGGCTACCACCACTGACTGCTCTGATTGGGATCACAATAGAGCGTCCTGGACAGAACTGGAAAAGGATGTGGAACAAAATTCTAACTCACAAAAAAAAGACCAGTTTTACTGGCCTGACAGACTGGAGAAACCTCGAGAGTATAGCCACCAGACACCCTTTTAGCTCAGTGGTGATGTCACTCCCGAAGTTCACCGCTCAGCGGGGTTTGGACAGCCTCATAAAACCAAATGGGACTAATGAGGCACAGCAGTCCAGGGACAAGGACTAGTAGGCAGGAGGGGACAAGAAAGCTGGTGATAGGGAACCCAAGTTTGAGAAGGGGCAGTGTTGACATGTCGTGGGGTTGTTAACCATTGTCATAGGGCAGTACATGTACTAACTGCTTAATGAGAAACTGTTCTGCAAACCTTCATCTAAGGTACAAAAAAAAAAAAGAATTTTCTATGTGAGATCAAATTGACAACAGCCACTCAAAATGTTTGATCGGAAGCCTAGAGGGCAGTGAGTTGAAGATAATGATGATGGAATAATTTGGAAAAGAATAGTGAGAACAGAAGCACAACTGGAAGAATGTAATCCATGTCACTGAATTGTACATGAAGAAACTTTTGAAATGTTGTAACTTTGGCTATGTATATTTTCACCAAAAAAAAAAAAAGATCCTCCAAGGTCGAGAAGGGAGAGTGTTCACATGTCGTGGGATTGTTAACCAATGTCATAAAACAGTATGTGTACTGACTATTTAATGAGAAATTATTTATTCTGTAAACCTTCATCTAAAGTACAATAAAAAAAATACATATTAAAAAAATAAAGAACACAAGAGCCATCTAGAAAGAGCACCCAGGGTCAAACCTGGAACAATTGGAGCAACAAAATACATAATGATTGTATTGCCTTATAAACCAAAGAATAAAATAAGAATCCATGATATAAATAAATGATTGTATAAATAAATAAATGAGGGAGAAAGGACAGCTGTTCCTTAGAGAAAAATTCCGATTATTAAATGTAGGCAGTATGGGTGTAGAAAGACCATTAGAACACCACAGTAATAATTACTGCGGACAAAATCTACTGATGAACATTGTAATTAGTGTGTGAAACTTTAAGGAGAAGTAGGATATTTGCAGAGGCTCAAAATCATCCCCCAGAAATATGTATTAATTTCTGTGATGGTTTTAACATATGCCCATGAATTGTTACTCTTTCCTTCGAGGGGTAGAGTTTAATTCTCTTGAGTTTGGGCTGAACTTTATGAATCCTTTCTAACAAATAGGATACAGAAAAGGGGAAAATAATTTTATATTAGAAAAACCTGGCAGACACCACCTTAACCACCTTAAGTGATCAAATTTAAAATCACTAGTAATAAAGACGTTGATATCATGAACCGTCTGTTATAATGCAAAGAGACTGGACACATCATCTTTCTGATCTTCTTCCTTGGAATTTATAATTTGATTCTAATAATGAAAAATCATCAGACAGACTCAAGCTGAGGAACATTCATAAAATATCTGACCAGTTGTTGTTGTTAGATGCCATTCAGCCTGCTCCAACTCATAGCAACTTAATGTTTAAAAGAATGAAACATTGCCCAATCCTGCACCATCCTCACAGTTGTTGCTGTTTGAGCCCATTGTTGCAGCCACTGTGTCAATCCATCTCCTCAAAGGTCTTCTTTTTCACTGAGACTCTACTTTACCAAGCATGATACCCCTTTCCAGGGACTGGTCCCTCCTGATAACATGATCAAAGTATGTGAGATGAAGTCTCGCCATCCTTGTGTCTAAGCAGCATTATGGCTATACTTCTTCCAAAACGGATTTGTTTGTTCTTCTGGCAGTCCATGGTATATTCAATATTCTTCGCCAGCACCGTAATTCGAAGGCGTCAATTCTTCTTTGGTCTTCCTTGTTTATTGTCCAGCTTTTGCATGCATATGAGACGATTTAAAATACTGTGGTTTGGGTCAGGTGTACTTTAGTCCTCAAAGTGACATCTTTGCTTTTTACCACTTTAAAGAGGTCTTTTGCAGCAGATTTGTCCAATGCAATACGTTGTTTGATTTCTTTTTTATTTTATTTTATTTTATTTTATTGTACTTCAGGTGAAGGCTTATAGAACAAATAGTTTCTCATGAAACAGAAGTACACATGTTGTTTTATAACACTGGTTAACAACCCCACAACGTATCAACCCTCTAACTTCTTTTTTTTTTGGTGAAAATACACATAGCCAAAGATACACCATTTCAAAAATTTCTACATGCACAG
>NW_004444075.1:1204892-1214006 GCF_000243295.1 Trichechus manatus latirostris
GGTTAACAATCTCACAACACATCAACAATATCCTTACTCAACCTTGGGTTCCCTATCACCAGCTTCCTTGTCCCCTTCTGCTTTCTGACCCTTGTCACTGGACTCTTGTACCTCGTTAGTCTCATTTGGTTTTACGGGGCTGTCCACTCCCAGGCGTTGTTTGATTTCTTGACTGCTGTTTTCATGGATCTTGATCGTGGATCCAAGTAACAATTAAAAAAAAAAAAACATTGCCGGCGAGTCAATTCCAACTCATAGTGACCCTATATGGTTTCCAAGGAGTGGCTGGTGGATTTGAACTGCCAATCTCTTGGTTAACAGCCAAATGCTTAACAACTGTGTCACCAGGGCTCCAAAGCAAGAAAACTAGTATTATTTTAATACTTCACATGTATAAATATCCTTAATATTCATGAATGGCTTTTGAGAAACATTTACATTTCTGAAGTATTTCTTGAAAATCTGAGCTCTCAGAAGTTTCTTTGAGAACAAAAATTGTATGGATATTAAATAACTTGGTTCTACACCTGAAGAATGACACTGGAAATTATTTTTTAATTCTGTTTAAGACACACAAATACACATTTGTTTTTCTCACTTTCTATCGTGTCTCTGCTAACATATTTTCTGGCATGGATTATTCGTATTTAAAGAATGGAGTGAGCATTCAACATTTACAACTGAGAGAATTTTAAATAGCTTTTCTTGTATGTTAAAGTGTAGGGATATTGCATAGCCAACAGTTTAAAATCTTTAGATTCGTCTCAGCTAAATGCTAAAAATATTCTGGACAGGGAGGGCAAAAAGCACTTAGACAAATGTAAGCAAGTGAACACGTTATCTGACTCTTAGTACCTTGGAACCTGAAAGCAATAGGAGACTATTAAGAAAACTTTTTAACGTATTAAGATGCACAATGAATCTTTAAGAAAAGAGAAAAAAGAAACCTGCCTGGAATGTGCAACTGATTTTGCTCACAGATGCGGCACTTGAATAAAGTTTGTAGGTGATATAATAAATCATCAGCAAAATTAAAAGACACCTGCTGGTAAACCATGGTGAATTCCATTTCCAGAAAAACCAGAGACAGGAAGATGAGCAAAGAGAGTTTACTTACTTAGGGAATACAATTTAAAACTACCTAGAAGGTTCAACGTGAACTTCGATGCAATGGTTAATACATTATAGGCGTCCAGTAACTTATTATTGGGTTGAATTAATCTTTAATCAGAGAAAGCTGTATTAGTTCTAAGGTAGAGAATAAAAGCTATTTCTTCTTAAATGGGGTAGCATTCATCATTATTAGGAGAAGGAGGCAATGGGTAAACTACTACACCTTTTTCTTATAAATACTCCTATTGTTGCCGCAGATAATTTATTTTAAACATAGAGCTTTATAGGATATTCTTCTGAGTTTTTGTTTGTTTGTTTTCAGTCTGGGACAGTCATCTTCCTAAAATGATTCAGGTATTTGTTTTGTCAGAAGATGTAATGGTCTCTTGGAGATGTAGGTCTGTTCTTTCACTGACTCTTCTCTGTTCTAAGTGTAATTTGAAAATAAACATGTTAAAGAAATAATGAGCCTGAGAGAAAAGTAGGAAGAAGGTGAAATGTGTAAAATTCTCCTGTTTGCTCACATGTGTTCCTAAGTCAGAAAATGTACTATTTTGCTTAGTTTCCCCCATTGTTTAATGAAGTTAAGACTGTCTACCCAAAGCACACAGAAAGGAATGATAGCAATTTTAAAGGGCTGGAGCCCTTGGACCTTGGTGGATAAAATACTATTCGTTGCATTGTGAATTCCTTTTTGCAAGGTGTTTTTGATAGATAAGATCTATATCAATTTGAGTAAAATTATTTTCTGACTTTTCAGTTTTCTTATAAAAGAAATAAAAGTTTATCATCATAACCTAGTGCTACAAGATAACTAAAAATGTCCTTCAGTTGCCTGCTGTCCTAAATGAATAAAATCCTATTGTATACAGGACTTCCACTAACAAGGAGTCATATTTTCCCTATGCCAGCCCTCTTTTTTCTTCTCTCAATTATCCTTTTTACATTAATTATTATAAAATCATACTTCTTATAATCAGCTGTTGTTTCTACCTTTATATTTCAGATTAACCATACTGATCACTGGGATCATCAAGTAAGTGAAAGAACCCTCTCTGAAAGAATGATCTGTGATTGGTTCAAGAATTGTCTTCTATTTGTCTGATTGGACAGGGCAAGTGTCCTTGTCCCTTTGATAGGTGAAAAGGAGCGGTGGTTATTTTTATTTTGCAAAGCAGAAAATCAAAACCCTGGGAGGTGCTTATGCTCACGTGAGTAATGTAGTCTGGAGATGAGCTCACATCCCTAATTCTCAGCCCGTGCACATTGCAGCATCCAAGTTACAACATTCATGAGTTGCATTACGTGAAATCGGTCTCCGAGGTATGAGTATGAGAAACTGAGAACCCACCACTGCAACACAAATCAGAATTTGTTTTCATAAAAAATGCATATCAACGCCCCCTTTAGCAAACTGTACATGAAGAAGCATTCTTCTTAGACTATATAGTGGAAACTTGGAGATCACTTTGAAATAAACTTAGATACACAAACTGGTCCTTGAATAGAGACTTCAGCGCTACAAATATCTATTGAGTATGTACTCCGTGCCTGGCTCTGTGCTAGGGGATTGGATTCAGGAATAAACAAGATGATATTCCTGCCTTCAAGGCTTTCACAGTTTCATGGATAAGACAGACGAAAACGGCAATTTCAACACTATATGGGGTGTTTTAAGAGTACATTAGTGCCTTTTGTACATTTTTCTGGTCTTGAATAGGGAGAAGGGATGAAGAAAAAGCTTCCTGGAGGATACCAAACCTGAATTCAGAAAGATATACAGGGATTAGCTAGGAGGACAGACTGAAACATTTTACACCAAATTACCTAGCAAAGCCTTGTGAAAAATTGGTATGATTGCATGCTTTGAGTCTATTGATGGTTGCAACAAAATGATTTACAGGTTGGGTAAAAAACAAACAGTTTAATAAAGAAAATAAGATAAGAGATACTTATTTAGCAGAGAAGAATATAGCAATAATGAGTTGTCTTTGGGCATGCGCCACTTTAACATGTTCTTTTTAAAGTCTGTTCATCTGCTAGTTTGTGCTAGGTTTTAAATTTCGGATAAAAAGCTGAATTAAAAAATGAAAACAACCTATTTATATTTATTTATTCATGAGAATTCTAAATGGACAGCAGTAAGAAGATGAGCACACACAGTTAAAGATGTGAGTATGCACATCCCAAACAATACAACTCTATTTGCATTAAACTGATTAAGTCAGATCAGTTTTACAGACGTGTGGGCCAGAGCTTTGGCACTTAATTCCTCTTGATCTTCCACCTGGTAAATTTCATTTCCCACTGTGTTTCTTGGCAATTTATTTTTCACATTGTATTTGCTTGGACATCATTAACAAAGAAAATAGCATTCTTAAAGCTGTAAGATGCAGAATAGCATCTCAGACATTTCAGTGAGAAAACAAATAAATTCCCTGATTCAACTCTTTGGTCATATGGTCAAATAAAGTTGGAAATACACTCTACTTATGAAGTCTGGGATGATTTAACTCATAAACTGACAACAAGTGTGTACAAATGAATGCGCTGCACAGGGATTAGGAGGAATACATATCATAATTCCTACTCCCCAGAAATGTATATTTTATATGGGGAGAATTGACTAATATTTGTTGGGCACCTGTTTTTTGCTGGTTCAGTGATAGGCACTTTGGCATTCTTTACCTCATTTAATTTTCAGAACAACTCTGTAAGGTAAGAAAGTAAAGCTAAGAAGAAATAAGCAGACTATCGTCCGTCACACAGCTAGGATTCAAATCAGGACTCCTAGCTCCAAGCCTGGTACTCCTTATACTATATCTCACTGTCTCTTTCAGCAACTATACACAACTGTGGATGGTTATAGCCCTGGTAGCGTAGTGGTTAAGCACTCAGCTGCTAACCAGAAGGCCGGCAGTTCAAATCTAGCAACCACTCCACAGGAGAAAGATGCAGTAGTCTGTTTCTGTAAAGGTTAGCCTTGGAAACCCTAAGTTCTACTCTGTCCTCCAGGGTTGCTATGAATTGGAATTGACTTGATGGCAGCAGGGTATAAAAGATTAAAGGAACCCCGGTAGTGCTGTCGTTAAGCGCTCAGCTGCTAACTGAAAAGTCAGAGGTTTGAACACAACAGCTGTTCCGTGGGAGAAAGATGTGGCAGTCTGCTTCTGTAAAGATTACAGACTTGGAAACCCTATGGGGCAGTACTACTCTGCTCTGTAGGGTCATTATGAGTTGGAATCAACTCGACGGCAACAGGTTATGGAGGATTTAATTACTATAGCCTGTAGCTAAGTCCAAAAGAAAATAAAATTTGTGGAAATCCAAATGTATGAGATAGAAAAAAAAAAAAGGATCAGAAGATACTTGCATTTTAAAGGAATTTGAATAATAAGCCTGAACATCTGTTTGCTATAAACATGTATAGATCACTTACTATGTGCCAGGCATTGGGCAAATGCTTTGAGTATTAGCTCATTTAATTGCAAAACAATTTTAAGAGGTAGATATAGTAAATATTATCATTATTTGAGTGAGTAAAATATGAGATTGGCTCTGAGCCCTGAGCCTTTTTTTGCTTCCAACCACTTTACAGCTTACTCCTAAGCTTCCTTATTGGTTCGAAGTCATGAGCAATCTCTGAAATGAGGCAGTCCTCAGACGGTATGTGTGAGTGGAAAAATAAAATGTTACTTTTTTTTTTTTCATTTAAATAGCATTTTACAAACCTTCCCTTTGCATATCATTGGGATTCATCTCTACAAGCTGCTTAATTCACTAAGAGCTAAGAGCCAGTACCCTTTCCTGGCCTTTGTACATCTAAGAAAATATCTGCCTTTAGAAGTCACTTGCTTTTAGAAATTTAAAAATAAAAATAAAGAAATTTGTACTACTTGAAATAATGTGTCCTAGATTATCTTTTCTTACCAAAATCAGCCATGCTAGAAATCTTAGGTAAGGATCCCATCTGTAAAAACTTGGCCTAAGTGCATACTTACTAAATGGAATTTCCTGTGATGTTAGATGTGCTCCACTTTAAGCCTAAAACCAAACCCACTGCCATCGAGTCAATCTCAACTCATAGCAACCCTAGAGGACAGAGTAGAACCGCCCCATAGGGTTTCCAAGGAGTGGATGGTGGATTTGAACTGCTGACCTCTTGGTTACCAGCCAAACGCTTAACCACTGCACTACTTTAAGCCTAGTGATAGTAAAACTGCTTACACTTTTAATTTCCATGGAGCCCATAACCTCCATCTCAGTGGTCAAGCCTCGCTGTCAATTTAGCTCTATTTCCAATCACATGAGTTCACGATGCTTTTCTTCCTTTCTTTTTCTTTCTCTGTGTGAGACTGGAAATATAAAGAATATTTCTCAGAACTTAATGCCCACAAACTCTTTTGGAAACCATGAGTCATTTTCAAAGGATTGCTGAGAGAGTATATCTTCCAGCTCTTATGAGGCACTGCCCTCAATCTTGAATACTTTGAAAGGATAGTTCCTAAGTCTTCATATATGTATTTTGGTGTACAGATCTGGATGAGGACCTTGATTTAAGAGGACAATAGTTTGCTGGGCCATTTTAAATTCTGGCTTTATAAACTATGCAGATGGAAGTGTTTTCAGGCAGTCTGGTAACCTGCTAATCTCTCCAGAGACCCATGGAAAGTCCAAGAGCTAGTTTACAAACGTTACAAGAACACCCTGCCCTACCTCTCACATTCCTTTTTGGTAGTAGGAAGGTGGTACCACTGAAGGAGGAACAATTATCCCAAGGTAATGGTAAAATTGATTTTCATCTAATGCAAGGAGGTAAATAATATTTGTCTTGAACTATCTAAGCCAATTTTTCCACCTATAACTATTAGATTGTTTTTGATAAGTATTAGTGGACTCCCATAGTTAGAATATCCCTAGTGGCACAGTGGTTAAAGCACTTGGATGCTAAGTGAAAGGTTGGCAATTTGAATCCACCAGTCGCTCTGCGGGAGAAGGATGTGACAATCTGCTTCTGTAAAGGCTTACAGGCTTGGAAAGCTTATGGAGCAGTTCTACTCTGTCTTTTATAGGGTCTCTATGAGTCAGAATGGACTCGACAGCACAGGGTTTTCCTATAATTAGAGGTAGGTGAGAAGATAAAGCCTTCCCCTCCCACCAGCCATTAAAATGTAAGAAAACCTCAGACTGAATCATGTCATACATACAGACATTTAGTAGCAAGTAGCATGAAAAAGACACATGAACTCTTCTGTATGCTTGAACAGTCTTGTAGATGCATTGACAAAACCTTAAATGAAAAGTTCACCTCAAGGCAAAGCGACAATATTCCAGCTATCTTAACCTGAGTCATGTGACCAGAAATCTCGAATCAGTGTCTAAACAAAAGACCATTCATGAATGAAATCCAGGCAGTTAATCTTATGGGTGAGGGATGAAGCCCTAGTCTAGATTCTTATATCCTGCTCATGCAACTTCCTCTACACTGTTTCAACCCATCTGCAGATCAGCACCATTAATTTCACCAAAGAAAGATAATTTCGAACATTTGTTACGTGAAGTAAGAAAATTCTAGTGTTTGATACACATAAAGAGAGCTGAAGTTTGTGGTAGCCATATCTTTAACTTGGCATTTTGATTAAAGGCTAGCTAAGCTTCCCTGGGGAGCCCTGGTGGCGCAGCGGTTAAGAGCTTGGCTGCAAACCAAAAGGTCAGCAGTTCAAATCCACCAGCTTCTCCTTGAAAACCCTACAGGGGCAGTTCTACTCTGTCCTATAGGGTCTCCATGAGTCCAAATCAATGGCAGTAGGTTTGGTTTTTTTTTTTTTTTAACTTTCCCTGGAGTGTGTACTCCTGATTGGAGCACCTGACCACTACTAAAGTACAGATTTAAACTAAATTGATCATAAGGAAAATTATTTTAAGGTATAAATGAATGTCAAGGATTTAGAGGAGTTTTTTTGTTTTGTTTTCTTAAAATTCTTTACCACTTGTTTAGTAAGCACTTCTTGGTTTTATTTAAAAAACAACCTCAGGTCTTAATTTATAACTCTAAGAAACCTTTAAATTCAGAGTAAACAATATTGACACTTTCTTAAGAGTTAAACTAGAGTAAGAGGACTTCCAGCAAAAAGATGCTCTAGGCAGAAGCACCATGCCGTCCCTCCACAGCAAAGATCAAAAAAACTAAGCCAAACAGAGAAAACAGCAATCCTGAAACCCTAAAACAACAAATGAAGAGGTAAAGAACTCAGCCAAGCACTAATGGAGTGAGAAAACTGACAGAGAATGGAGAGCGAGGAGAGATTCATGCAGAGGTCCCCTATCAGCTAATGCAGTGTGGATCCACCATCTTGGACTCCTATCAAAGACCAGCAAATAGGGGGTACGAGAAAGCAGCTTTACGGAGCTTCCAGCAGGAGACAGAACAAGTGGTAATTTGCAATATATGCTTTCCCGCCCCCCACCCTTCTTCACCCCCACTCAGCCTCCTCTGCCTCCCACAGCCACAGTCTTCTGTCCGGGAAGCACCAGCTGCTTGGATTCCACCTGCCCACACTGGCTGACTCTCTGAGTGCCATTTGTTGTTGCTTTTTTCCGCTTATGATTTCTTCCTTACCTCTTACCACCTCTCCCTCCTTTCGCTCAAATACCTGGCTCCGTGCGCCATCTTTGCTTCTTCCTGAAGGGCTGTGGAGCTCCGATCGAGTGTGGAGCTGCATCCCGGTCTGGGCTGCACTGGTGGGATCCTGGTGCTTTGGTTTGCTTGTTTGTTTTGGGTTGTTTGTTTGTTTTCTTTTCCTTTTCGTGAGTTGGGAGCCCGTTCTGGCCAGGAAGTGCTGTGTGGCTTGGAGACTAACCCCTCGGCTTTCACAGACGTGCAGATGGATATCTGAGGGCATTTCTTTTTTTGAGAGTTTTTTTTTCTCATTCTGTTTTTTTGGGGGTTTTCTTGTTCCTTTTTCTTTTAATTTATTATGTTTTCTTTTTCCCTTTTTGGCTTTCTTCATTACTCAGTTTCTCATCTCTCTATACCATCCTTCTCTTTCTGTTCCCTAAATACCTGGCGCGGAATACCTCTACGCCTTCTAGGCAGGATGTACTGCAACACCCGAGAACAACTTCCCCAGACCTTATAGCTGCACTGGTGGAATCCCTGGGAGCTTTGCTGTTCTTTTCCCTTTCTGATTTTTATTTATTCATTCTTTTCTTTTTTTCTTCTTCTTCTTCCCCTTTTTGTTTTTCTCCATTTCATAGTCTCTCATTTCTCCACTCCAACAGCAAGCTCCCCTAGCACTCTTTTTGTTTGTTAGTATGTTTTTGGCTCCTGTTCCTCTCTCCTCTCTCCCATATCCATTGTAGCTCCACACATAAAAATCTCCCCCCTATATCCTGCCAAACTGCACTGTGCGTTTGACATCACACCACCAAGCAGCACAGGCACGGCCTACTGGAACCTGCCCTGCACTGAGTACCTAAGCACCCTTGTGGCTGTAGTAAGTGCCACAAACAACCCATCCCAGTAACTCCTCTTCAGCTAGACCTGCCCTGCTGTACCATATTTGAGTGACTAACCCTGCCAATTGGAGAAGGAGGTGAAAAGTATCATGCCCACAGATGAGCAAACAACAAAGAACACACAGCCCACCTGCTCAGAAATAGCCAAATTTAAAAAAAGGAGAAAACAAACAAATGTACAATCAATAAACAAGAAAAATAACTACTGAATGCCCTGCAGACAGCAGACAATATCAAAACATGTACAAAAACAGAACATGATGCTTCCAGTGGGGGTCCAAAATAAAACACCAGATGACTTTCCAGGGGAAGAAAAGACACTAGAACTACCTGATAAGGAATTCAAATCTCTAATATTCTGAATTTTCCAAGAGTTGAAGCAAAAAGCAGACAGAAATGAGGAAAAAATAGACAAATTCATGGAAAATACAGACAAAAAATTGGAAGAATTCAGGAAAATAATGCAGGAAAAAAAGGCCAAAA
>NW_004444075.1:1219543-1284217 GCF_000243295.1 Trichechus manatus latirostris
AATATACACAGCCAAAGATACACCATTTCAAAAATTTCCACGCATATAATTCAGTGACATTGATTACATTCTTCCAGTTGTGCTACTATCATCTTATTTCTGAAGGAAATAAGACTGTAGTGTAGAGAAAATAACAGAGTTTGGAATCAGACTTGGAGTCAAATCCCAATTTTTCCACTGACGGTGTAAACGTGGACAGCTTACCAAAACAAAATCTTAATTTCCACATATGTTAAATGGGGACAATACTATTATATTATGGAACTAACCAAAAGATTGGCAGTTCAAACTCACACAGTGTCTCCACTGTTGAAAGACCTGGATATCTGCTCCCATAAAGATTATAGCTAGAAAACCCTACGAGGAAGTTCTACTCTGTCATGTAAGTTGCTATTAGTCAAAATGAACTCAAGGGCACCTAACAACAACATATTCTTAGCACATAGGAGTTAGTCACTATATTTATCATTACATTTATCATGAGGACTTTGACAATTAAAAATAAAAAAAATTGTTATTATTTTTATTTAAATAGGTGACAGAAATTGATCCACAGTTCAAACAGATGAATATTCCAATACTGTTCTTTGTTCTGAATGTAGAACAGTCTTGGCCTGTGTTTGTAAAAGGAAGTAAGACAGAAAAACTATTCAGGTTATGATGGTAGAATACCCATGTTTTTGGCTTTTTTTTCTTCCCCTAGCTACCTCATTTGTAAAACATATTTTAAATGTTCATTGGCATTTTGCCTATCAGAATGATAGTATAATTATGTTGTTGTTGCTAACTATCATCAAATCAGTTCCTACTTATTGCAATGCCATGGACAACAGAACGAAATGCTGCCCAATCGTGTGTCATCCTTCAGCAAAATTTTACTTGTGTGTGATATTAATGATATTGTTTGATAATTTTCACATTTTGTTGGATCACCTTTCTTTGGAATGGGCACGTATATGGATTTCTTCCAGGTGGTTGGCCAGATAGTTGTCTTCCAAATTTCTTGGCATAGACTGGTAGGTGCTTCCAGCATTGCATTCATTCGATGAACATCTCAATTGGTATTCCATCAGTTCCTGGAGCTTTGTTTTTCACTAATGCCTTCAGTGCAGCTTAGACTTCTTCCTTCAGTACCATTGATTCTTGACCATATGCTACCTCCTGAAATGGTTGAATGTCGACCAGTTCTTCTTGGTACAGTGACTCTCTGTATTCTATCCATCTTCTTTTGATGCTTTGCGGTTTTATTTTTATTTGTACATGATAGAATAAATAAAACCACAAACCCCCCCCATCACCACCATAACAACAAAAATCCTTCTTTTATCCATTAAATATTAAAAAAAGAGGAGAGGTAATATCTAACGGATAAAATTAAAAGTTGTGTTGTCGTGGAGGTGGTTTGGGGTTTTATTTATTCTATCTTGTTCCTTTTTTTATGAGCATAGAAAATGAAACGTAGGCCTTATATCTAAAGTTTTTAGGCCCTCCTCCTTCTCTTAATAAACAGATCAATACCACACTCTTCTACCTCCCAAGTGAAGAACCAGCTCTCTGAGAGTCCTTTCTTGAGTACAAATAAATCTTCATTACACTTGGAGTGAAAGACAGAGGAAAAAATTGTTAGGCTATTGATTTACCAGTAGGTCTTAAAGGGCCGTGTCTAACAACTATTACTTTTAAAAGGGAATAATGATCTCATGAGGAAGCTCAGGACCTAATCTTTTAAAACCATTTTTGTATCCTCAAACAGAGCACATGTTTACTATTGATTCTCATTAGCCTGAGGAGGACTACATTGACCCTGAGCTGTTGCTGCAACTGATTTAGAAATCAGACCTACCCAGCATGCTTTAGTACAAAACAATTATAAAAGTCATTGTAGGAGTGAATGCAATAATTACTTGTATACATATTGCAATTTACAGTTTACAAAACCATCTTCCTTATGCAGGATATGTAGCTGCTGTGTTGTAGATTGGCTGCAAATGGTTTGAATGTGATATTTTCTTCATAAAAAAAGTACAAATAAAGTGATTACATATTTGAATTTGACAGCAGAAAGGAAATGAATTTTTCTTTGTGAATGCTATCTAAAGATAAGGAAAAATAAACAACAATACTTTCATCATTCATCCTGGGGGAACTAAAAATTTCCCATTTTGTGAAATTGTCCATGGCGGTCAGCCTTTTCTTATAATTACTCCTTGGCAATAATTACACTCTTAAAGACAATAACACAAAATAAGAAACTATTATAGTTCTTTTCAAATTTTGTCTCCTCCAGCAAGGAGTCTTTTATTGAAACCATTGGGTAAGAAGCACTTTATTTATACCGAGATTGCGAAAATGGAAGGATGTAAGTCAGAACCCATCTTTGTTAACTCTTAGGAATTTTGGAAAGAGAATGAAGCTAATAGTGAGTGTGGAAGTCATTAGGCTATTCATCATATATTTCCAGTTCTTCTGATGTCTAGGAAAATGGAAAGATCGCACTTCTTGTTCACTCCTTGAGGTTAGGTGTGACCATATGGCTTACTTTGGTCAATGAAATGTAAATATTAGTGATGGATGTCACTTCTAGGCAGACACTTTAAAAGCCAATGGCAAGTCATCGTATCCTATTCTCTCTGCCAAGGTGATCATGAAGGATACAACAAGATGAAGCCTCCCTCAGTCAGGGTCGTTAAGTGACCATAACTTGCACTGGGCATGTAGCATAATCAATAGCTAGACAATTATGATAAGTAGGTTGAGGAAAGCTAAACAGAAAATGGAGAGATGTTGGCAGTGGACAGGTGAGGGGGGAGGTGAGGGAGCTAGAGAGAGAGATTTCCTATTAGTCTCCTTAAAGTAACTGGATCCTCTAGGCTTTTCAGTTATGTAAATGAATCAATTCCCCATTTTTGATGAAGTAATTTTGAGTTTTAGTTTCCTCACTTGCAACTAAAGAGCACTAATACTAAATAGTATTGACCAATACAACTGCTTTCCACTAAATCACTTATTTGTTTGTTTGTTTATTATTTATTGATTTATTTAGTCATTCCTTTATTTTATAAAGTTTTATTTTAACAAATACATTCCAGGAATTGTATGAAATATTAAGGATACAGTAAGTCCTATTACATTGTCTATTATCTGTGCTGTCCAATATACCAGCCACTAGCCACATGTGGCTGTTGAGCACTTGAAATGTGGCTGGTCCAAATACGTGCTGTGAGTGTCAGATTGCAAAGACTTTGTATGAAAAAAGAATGTAAACTATTTCATTAATAAATTTTAATATTGATTATATGCTTAAATGATAATATTTTGAAAATATGAGGTTAAAATATATCATTAAAATTAACTTCATCTGTTTCTTGTTACTTTTTAATGTGGTTACTGTTGCTGTTATTAGGTGCCGTCAAGTCAGTTCTGACTCATAGTGACCCTATAGGACAGAGGAGAACTGCCCCATAGGGTTTCCAAGGAGCACCTGGTGGATTCGAACTGCTGACCTTTTGGTTAGCAGCTGAGCTCTTGTGGCTACTAGAAAACTTAAAATTACATATGTAGCTTGCATTCTACTTTTATTGGACAATGGTGGTTTATATCCTTGACTTTAGTTTTAGACTTGGAGGAACTAATCAGAGTAGACAGCAATAGTAAGGGACATTCATCTCCTTCTGTTCTAATATCCTGTGTTGTTCTTTATTTTTCCAAATGAATTAGGCAATGGAGACAAGACTGCAAGCACTGAGACAGTGATTGTCTCTTAGTCCCCTCAGCATTATTTTGAACTCAATATTTGATAAGTAAATGAACAAATGAATTGAGTGAATGATCATTTGAATGAATTAATATATTAAACGGCATCCAAATCATATATTTAAATCTTTATCATTATCACTGATGATTAATTATTATAATACATTTTGAGTACAAATATATACCATACTGTGAATATACAGTTAGTAAAAAAATCATTCTTATTCAGTGATGACACCACTTTAGTCCATTATAAAATACTCTAGCCTTATAATATCAAAAATGACATGTATCCTAAGCTATTCTCTTTGCAGTTTATGCTTTTTTTTTCCTTACTTATTTATAAGCAAGTCAACCAAGATAATACTACTAGTCAGCAACTTTGAATTGGAATAAAGCTCTCCAGATCCCTTCACATTTAGTGGATACATTTCTCAAGTAATTATATCCATGAGAAATCATACAGAAAGTCCATACGACAAGCAGAATGTAAACTAACACTTGCTGATTTAACAAATTTTTACAAGCCCATTCCATGTGCCAGCCACTCTGCTAATTAATATATATGCATTATTTAATCTAATCTTTAGAATATTCCATAAATCCTGTAATAATTTTCACATTTAATGATAAACTGATAGAGTTTAACTAACTTGTCCATAGTAGCAAATTTACTGGGTCTTGTAGCCGTGATTCAGTCCTAACGCTTACTCCAAGACCTTTGTTCCGTTACAAAAGTATTCTATATGCATTTAAAACTGAACTCCATATAATTTAAACAAATATTTGACAATAATTTCCCAAGAAACAAATTTTATATTTAAAGTAAATATTAAAAATATGTAATGACTACTGTGTATCTTAGCAAATGGCATTATAAGCAGTTGAAGAAATAGCCATCAGCAGTGATTTCTTAACATCCTCTTCACTGAAGGGTATCTGTAGTTTCTGTCATCTCAGTTGCCCTTCTCTTTCTTTTTTTAAAATTTTTAATAAAAGCCCCCATAATTTTCTTTGGTCTGATATAGATAAATCACTAACAATTCTTCAAGGTAGGCTCCTCAGGAATCCCTTTGGAAGTTACACCTATCCATTCTTGCTCTACAAATTTGTGAATTTGTGCTTCAAGTCACTGAGTTGTTATGGACTAGAAAAACATTATGTTATGGAAGAAACCTAGCTAGAAAATGATAGCCCTTGGCTTCTAATCCAGACTCTGCCCCTAACTGGCTGTGAGACCTTAGGAAGCTCACATAAAACATCTGGGTCTCCACACCTGCAGACTAAGAGAGCTGATCTCCCAATGGCCTCTGAGAGGTGAAGAGTAGTTGCTGGTTCTGTGACATTTTCTCTAGCCTCAGGGATGTCTGAGGTTTCTTTTTTTTTTTTTTTTTAATTTTTTTTAATTGTACTTTAGGTGAAGGTTTACAGAACAAATAGTTTCTCATTACACCATTTCAAAAATTTGTACATGAACAATTCAGTGACATCAATTACGTTCTTCCAGTTGTGCTGCTATTCTCACTATCCTTTTCCAAATTACTCCATCACCATTATCTTTAACTCACTGCCCCCTAGGCTTCCCATCAAATCTTTTGAGTTGCTGTTGTCCCTTTGATCTCACATGGGTAATACTTTTTTTTTTTTTTGTACTTTAGATGAAGGTTTACAGAACAGAATAGTTTCTCATTAAACAGCTAGTACACATATTGCACTATGACAGTGGTTAACAACCCCACGACATGTCAACACTGTCCTTTCTCAACCTTGGGTTCCGTATCACCCGCTTTCCTGTCCCCTCTTGCCTTCTAGTCCTTGTCCCTGGACTGCTGTGCCTCATTAGTCCCATTTTGTTTTATGAGGCTGTCCAATCCCCGGCTGAACGGTGAACATCAGGAGTGACTTCACCACTGAGCTAGAAGGGTGTCCGGGGGCATACTCTTGGGGTTTCTCCAGTCTCCGTTAGGCCAGTAGATCTGGTCATTTTGTGTGTTAGAATTTTGTTCTACATACTTCTGTCTGAGGTTTCTTGTTGTTTTTAGGTGCAGTCCAATCAGTTCTGACTCATAAAGACCCTATGTATAACAGAACGAAACACTGCCCGGTCCTTTGCCATCCTCACAATCATTGTTATGTTTGAGTCCATTGTTGCAGCCACTGTGTCTATCCATCTCATGGAGGGTCTTCCTCTTTTTTGCTGACCAAGCATGATGATTTTACCAAGCATGATGTCCTTCTCCAGGGACTGGTCTCTCCTGATAGCATGTCCAAAGTAAGTGAGACCAAGTCTCGCCATCCTCTCTTCTAAGGAGCATTCTGGCTGTACTTCTTCCAAGACAGATTTGTTCGCTCCTCTGGCAGTCCATGGTATATTCAATATTTTCTTCACCAGCATCATAATTTAAAGGCATCAATTCTTCTTCCATCTTCCTTATTCATTGACCAGCTTTCGTATGCATATGAGGCAGTTGAAAACAGGATGGCTTGGATCAGGCACATCTTAGCCCTGTTTGCATTTTACCACTTTAAAGAATTCTTTTGCAGCAGATTTGTCCAATGTAATACATTGTTTGATTTCTTGACTGCTGCTTCCATGGGTGTTGATTGTGGATCCAAGCAAAATGAAACCCTTTACAACTTCAGTGATATTGCTTATTGATCCAGTTGTGAGGATTTTTTTATTCTTTATGTTGAGATGTAATCCATACCAAAGGCTGTAGTCTTTGATCTTCATCAGTAAGTGTTTCAAGTCCTCTTCAATTTCAGCAAGCAAGGTTGTGTCATATGCATATCACAGGTTGTTAATGAGTCTTCTTCCAATTCTGATTCCTCCTTTTCTTCATATAGTCCAGCTTATCAGATTATTTGCTCAGCATACAGATGGAATAAATATGGTGAAAAGATAACAACTCTGACGCACACCTTTTCTGATTTTAAACCATGAAGTACTCCCTTGTTCTGTTTGAACAACTGCCTTCTTATCTATGTACAGATTCTGTACAAGCACAATTAAATATTTCTGGAATTCCCATTCTTCCCAATTTTATTCATAATTTGTTATGATCCACACAGCTGGATGTCTTTGCATAGTCAATAAAATACAGGTAATCTTTCTGATATTATCTACTTTCAGCCAGGATCCATCTAACATCAGTAATGATATATCTGGTTCCACATCCTCTTCTGAATCCAGCTGAATTTCTGGTAGTTCCCTGCTGATGTATTGCTGTAACTGTTTTTGAATGATCTTCAGCAAAATTTTACTTGTATGTGATAGTAACGATATTATTTGACAATTTCCACATTCTAGTGGATCAACTTTCTTTGGAAAGTGCACGAATATGGATATCTTCCTGTCAGTTGGCCAGGTAGCTGTCTTCCAAATTTATTGGTATAGACGAGTGAGCAATTCCAGTATTGCAATCCATTTGTTGAAACATCTCAATTGACATTCCGTCAATTCCTGGAGCCTTGTTTTTCACCAACGCCTTCAGTGCAGGTTGGACTTCTTCCTTTAATACCATTGGTTCTTGATCATATGCTACCTCCTGAAATGTCAACTAATTCTTTTTGGTACAGTGACTCTGTGTATTCCTTCCATCTCCTTTTGAAGCTTCATGTTATTCAATATTTTGCCTATAGAATGCTTCATTATTGCAACGCGAAACTTGAAATTTTTCTTCAGTTATGTCCGCTTGAGAAATGCGAAGCATGCTCTTCCCTTTTGGTTCCCTGAGGATTCTACCATCAAGGAATTGCTAGTGGTTTATCGATATCAGACCCTAGATGATTGAGGGTACAGACCAAGCACCTCTACTTCACTTCTAAAATTGTTTATCGAGTAATGATCAGCATTGACCTGATTAATAGCAAGTCATAAAGAGAAGACATAGAAAAGAGAGTGTAAAATATCTAAGAACAAATCTAAGAGAACTTGGTAGAATCGAAAAACATAAATCTTCATTAAGGTGCCTCCTAAGTGTCCAGTATATGCATGAAATAAGTCCCATTCCTAGACAAATATGTTTAATTTTAGAATCAAAGTCATAAAGACAAAACCTTAATAGTTTACAGAGAGAAGTAAATAGATCATCTACAGGGATACGGAAAGAAGAGTAAAAAGAATCAGTTACCTGTCAGTAACTAAATTTGAACAAAGTTTTCCAGATCATTTCACATTTAGTAGATACATTTCTCAAATAATTATATGCATGAGAAATCCAGAGCTGGTCACTTCTGGATAGCCAATCTGAAGGAAGAGGTGGTGGCACGTAGCTCTTCTGAAAACTTTTCTATATTGTTATATTACTTGATGTTTTCACCAGGTTCATGTATTGTCTTTATTAAAAACTATTTTTTTTCTGTTTTTAATAAGGACATAGGAAATACTTTAAGTATTTTTGACATAAGAAAAACACGGAATACAAAACTTTCTGTATAGTACTATCTCAATTTAGTGAAATAAGTACTCTTTATAAAAAAGATAAATATACCCACATATATATGTCTATCTATACCTAGCTATATATTTTTTTCCTCAGAGGCCCCCATATTTGGTGCAATGACTGAGAACATTGAAAAGGAGATAAGAAGCATTTGGAAAGCAAATTGTATATAGAATGAATAAAACTTGTGATGCAACCTTGGACGTTAGTGTTTGGACAGAGAATTTTGAAACTGGTGGTGTGCAGAGATTATTTTTGGCCAGGTAAGTTTTTACTTTATTAAAAAAAAAAAAGTTTTCTTGCTGAATCCTAGGCAAGAGTTCTTAAGACTTAGGTCACTCAGTACTTTGCCAGGTGGCTGCAAGTTGTTGTGGTTCTGATTCCAAAAGTCTTTCTGTAGAGATAAGGCAAAAGCATGACTCTGTACCCAGCACAGGTGGCCTCAGAATACAGATTGCTGCCGTTTGACCTTGAACTGCATGTAGTATTCGTATGTGCAAGGTAAGGAAGGACCTCAGCAAGGGCAGAGACTTTGGCAGGTACTAAGGCCTCAGACTGCTGACTACTGTATTTATTACAATGCAGACACAGCTAGGATTGTTGGCTGCTTGTACACAGCAAGACAGCAAAGTTATGTATAAGTCACAGAGCACTAGTGAGGTTGATATCGTATGGCTGATGCTTAATACCTCGGGTGGCAGTAGTAGTACTCCTGCATTCTGAGCACAGATAGAAACTGTGGAGTACTTGACCTTAAATTATGTGTCTGGTCCAAAGGCTCAAAAGTGGAAAATAGTCAAAAAAATTTAGGGCCAGTTTCAAAGTGATAATTATTGTACCTGGGCATGTGAGTATAACTGTGCTCAAGGAATTTATGGGACTGAAAGAAAAGAGGAAGGAGATTGTTTAAACTTTTGAGGAATGCGTGGCAGAGGCACTGGCCCTCACTAGGACCGTCAGAGTACCTGCTTCAATAGCAGCTTTAGTTCAGAAATCTTCTAAGGCTAATTTTTCACCTGAAACAAATGTAGCTCTAAAGTGAAATCTTTTATAGAAGACAGATTTTTTTTAGGTCTAATCAATTCCAAAAGACAAAGAAGGTACGCCTGTACGCAGCCACAAAAAGCTTGCTTGAAAGGTACCATGGACTCAGTACTACTCAGTAGACCTCATCCTTAGGATTGAAGTCCACTTCAAAGGGAAGTGGAGTTAAGAGGTTTTGAATCAATTAGGCTGGGAAGGAAGGCTTGTCAAATACTACCTGATGACTAGAGCTACTGCCTAGAGGCCATTGGTGGTTCAGTGGTAGAATACTTACCTTCCTTGAGAGAGCCAGGTTCTATTCCTGACCAATGTGCCTCATGCACAGCCACCAACCATCTATAGGGGGCACTAGCATGTTGCTACGATACTGAACAGGTTTCAGCAGAGCTTCAAGGCTAAAACAGACTAAGAACGGCTTGGTGATCTATTTCCAAAAATCAGCAGTGAAAACCCTGTGGATCACAATAGTCCAATTCCCAACCGATCATGGGAATGGCACAGGATTGAGCAGCCTTTTGTTCTGTTGTGCATGGAGTTGCCATGAGTTGGGATGACTCAAAGGCAGCTAACAATAACAGGGATCCTGCCATTGTAAGTAAAGATTACAGTGTCGTCTCAGTGCTGCTCTCTGATCTAGGAGACAGTAGGCATCAGGATGTTTCCCCCCACATATGGTAAATACAAAGTGATGAAATGAATCATTTGCTGGGAGGGTCCTACCAATTAAGTTCACAGGTTAATTCTAGAAAAGTAAATAGACCAGCTGGCATACCAGGGAATCTGAAACCAAGATTTTCACCATCTACCAGCTACCTTTCTTCCTTCAGACACCGCTGATATGGCCTTCAACAATAGGACGTACTGGGAATGGAGAACAGGACTATTAACAGATCACTGCTGTAGGGCTTCCAAACTAGTTGCCATAGAGGTAACCCCGACTCATGGTGACACGGTGTGTCAGAGTAGAGCTGTGCTCCATAGCATTTTCAAGGGCTGATATTTGGAAGTAGATCACCAGGTCTTTTTTCTGAGGCACCTCTGGGTGGACTCGAACCTCCAACCTTCCTATTAGAAGCCAAGTGTCTTAATTGTTTGTACCACCCAGGGACTCCTGCTCTAGTGGTTAGAGTTTGACTTATATTCTAAACTTGGTGGGTATGGAGCTAGGGTTACTTTGTGTGTTCTATTGTAAAGAGTCCTATTAGTGTGACAATTATGAGAATCTTGCCATTGACTAAGAGTTTCTGAGATGCATAAAGATTCATACCCTTCCCAGGCTGTAGTTACTGAAGGAACCTCAACTCTACCCAGGTATGAAGAACTCCCCTGACTGAAAATGAGCAGAATAAATCATTGGGAAGGATGACTTTTGGACACTAACTTATTTGAAAATGTCAAGGAAATTTGATATTGGACTTTATTTCCTTTAGAATTAATTTGTGAGTGTTTATTCTTTGAACTTTAATTTTTCCCTACAAATTTTATGTAGAGAAAGGGTTTATATTCAAAATCAGGGAGTCTCTCTTATTGGAATTTTACAAATGGAGAGTCTTTATGCATTTTATTATTGGAGTATTATACTGGGGTCATTTAATCTCTTTGCAAAACCTCTGATGGGACAACATGGCTGGACATAATTTGGGTTAAAAATTGGAATAATAATAACTAATTTATTCAGAATTTACTTTGTACTAGGCACTACTCTAGATACAGTAACTATCTGAATCTTTACAACCTCACCATGATCTAGTTACTTTATATTACCAGGGGTTGCCATGAGTTGGAGTTGAATCCACGGCAACTGGTTTTTGTGTACATGTGTGTAACTTCAAGGGGGCACCATTTCTAGTCTATATCACTGGCATTCTTGCGTTGCACATTCTCTTGGTCTTATATATTATCCCCCTATATTAAGGAGCCTTGGCCGTATAGTGGTTAAGAGCTCCGCTGCTAATCAAAATGTCAGCAGTTCGAATCCACCAGCCACTCCTTGGAAACCCTATGGGACAGTTCTACTCTGTCCTATAAGGTCCCTGTGAGTTGGAATCTACTGAACGGCAATGGATTTTTTTTTTTTTAATTATTATTTAAGATGAGGAAACCAAGTTACAGGGAAGTTAAGTAACTTTTCCAAGTTTACACAGCTAGAACACTGCAGAGGTGGGATTTGAATCCAAAGCTTTAAATGTCAAGCTCTAATTAATTTGCTGTGGTAACTCCCAAAAAGGAAAAAAAAGAAAAGAGTAAATAGGTACTTGGAGATGATTTCATTAATGTACACTTCTGGCCAATTTCATGTTTCCTGGGAGTAAAATTTAAATTACCCTTCTTAGTCTCAAGAGGGTATAGAAAGGAGCAATGATCAGTATTGGGGAAAGCCTCATATGCTGAAGATCTCCTCAAAGCTGCTGCATGGCCACTCAGGGGTTAGTGAATGGTGATCCATAGAGTTGGGTAACACAGCAAAAACTGGTCAATGGTCTTGTTGTTGTTATGTGCCATTGTGTCAATTCCAACTCATAGCGACCCTATAGGACAGAGCAGAACTGCCCAATAGTGTTTCCTAGGCTGTATGTAATCTTTACGGGAGCAGATCACAGGTCTTTCTACTGCAGAGCCGCTGGTAGATTCCAATCCCAGACCTTCGGTTAGCAGTCGAGTGCTTAACCATTGTACCACCAGCACTCCTTTTGTTTGATCATAGACTTTAATTAAATCCTAAAGGCTAAGGAAAAAAAAAACCTGGAGGATTTTAGAGGAGAATGATTCTTCTCCAATCTTGATGTTTCCTGCCTGGTAGTGTGAACTCTCTTGATAATTCAGGTTTCTCTTGGCCTTGGCCTCTCCCTTTACTCAGCACCAGTCACATTTCTCTATTTCCAATTTGTCATTATGCATATTCATTAATAAGAAAAAAGTGTCACCATCACTTATGTCCTGTGTCCTCCTCCTTCCCATATGTTACCCCTTTCTCTGCTTTCACAGAATGCTTCCATAGAACTAATGAGAATTTGTTTCAATTTATTTTATTTTAGTCACTTATTTCACTCTTTTTTTATCCTCATTACAGTATGAACTACTTGAGAGGAAGAGGCATGTCTTAATTCAAGTTGTTTTTGTGCGTATAATACCATGTATATAGTGATCACTTATTAAATATATTGAAACTAAGATTTTACCTGATGATTTCCAGGTAATGGGCTATCCTCCATTGAAATAATTATAGAAAATACGAGGAAAAACAACACACCCAGAGAAATGCAATGAGATAACTCTACACAACCGTCATGCAATAGTTCAAAAAGGTTGTTACAGAAGATCTGAAAATAAAATCATATTCTACATAGCAGCGGATTTCAATCAGACTCTGAAACACCATATCTGATTTAATATAAAATATCACTACACCACCAGAACTCCAAAATAACAGTAGGTTTGAAATCAAGGTTACACTAAGTGATTATGGAAACATAATGAGAAATGGTTAGTATTTCCTCAGGGCCGTAACAACTCCGCTTGCTAAATCATTAAATCCTCTTATCATGTCACTTGAGAGAGGAGATGATTTAATAACAGGCTACTGTTGTGAAATCTTCAAGCTTATTTTCAGCTTGATGGCATTTCAAGCACTCATGTAAACACGTAGAGATGAGCTGTCTCTACCTATGTAAGACTGTGACGGTTAAGGTTATGTGTCACCTTGGCTGGGCCATGATTATCAGTGGTTTGGCAGTTGTGATATAGTTCAGCAGTTATATAATGATGTAATCACTTCCATAATGAGCAACCAATCAGTTGAAAGGGAGTTTCCTTGGGGATGTGGCCTGCATCCAATAACATGGACTTTCTTGGCAAAGCTTGGGGGTTTTTGCTCGCTCTGGATCCTGAAGCTGGCTTGTCATCTGACCTCCGGTTCTTGGGACTTGAGCTAGCAACTTACTTGCTGATCTTGGGATTCATCAGCCTCCACAGCCTATGAGCCAGAGGCCTGCTATCTGACCTGCCGACCCTAGGTTCTTCAGCCCCTGCAGGTACATGAGTCAGGAGAAGCCTCCAGCATGACCTATGGAATTGGAAGTTTCCAACCTCTACAACCGTGTGAGCCATTTCCTTGGTATAAATCTTTCCCTGTCTATATATATATATATATGCTTCACTGATTTTGCTCCTCTAGAGAACCCAGCCTAGGGCAAAGACCCCTTAGAGTGGTCAGTCTCAGCCCTGGGTGCACATTCAAGTCACTTGACAGCTTGAGAGATTACTGATGCTTGCTCCACCCTTAGAGGTTCTGATTTAATTGGCCTAGTGGCAGCCTGAACATTAGGAGTCTTAAAAACTCCCCAGCTGATTCTAATATGTAGCCAAGATTGACAATCAGTCTTTTAGGGTCTTTTAGGGGACTTAGAGCATTTTTTTCTATCTGTAAGACAAAACAAAAAACAAAAAACCAGAACTAGTTGCCATCAAATCAGCTCCAACTCATGGCAACCCCATGTGCTTCAGAGTAGAACCGTACTCCATAGGGATTTCAATGTCTGCAGAATACCAGGCCTTTTTTCTGAGGCACCTTTGGATGGATTTGAACCACCAACCTTTTAGTTAGTAGCCAAGCAAGCACTTAACTGTTTACACCACCCAAGGACTCCTTCTTTATCTATTGTTGTTGTTGTTCTTATGTGCTGCTGTCTCAAATTTGACTCAAAGTTACTCCATGTGACAGAGTAGAACTGTCCCATAGGGTTTTCTAGGCTGTAATCTTTACAGGAGCAGATCTCCAGGTCTTTCTCCTGCAAAGTCTCTGAGTGGGTTTGAACCACAAACCGTTCAGTTAGCAGCTGAGCACTTAACCGAGGCACCACCAGGACTCCTTTCTCTATCTATAGGTTGCCTCAGACAAACCAACCTACTTCCTGAAGTCAAGGAAAATCTCACAGGTTGCTTCATGGTCAGCATGGAATTAGAAATGAAAATTCTTCACCTCAGGGCTTCATGCACAATTTAAGGATGCCCTGTAAGTCACTACTTCACTTCCCAAGAAAAATGTGCTTTTCATTGCCTAGAGACTGTTAACCTGTTCTATGGATCTAAATGAGTAGGATATTAGCTGTGTGTTAAAAGTTTGGTAAGAAAATAATAAATACCTTTTCTTCCCCCCTTTCCTTTTCTCTGTTTTATACCAAACAGTTTCATAGATCATCAAATGTAATACCTAGATTGTAGAATTGCTTGATTGAGAAAAAGCATAATGTCAAAAGGTATTATAAGAATTATAAATGCATTTATTAATCTAAATAAGGTCTACATTCTTTTAAAACTAAATGCTGTACACATGTTTAATGTGTGTAATTGTAATTGTTTTGCCAGCAGAAAATGTTGAGTACACATGAGATTTCACTCACCATTCACAGTAACTCTGTGCCTCCTCCGGGGTTCATTGCCCAAAGACTGGGGTTACAGTTCTATGGCTTCAGAGCATGGCAATAGTTTGATTAGTTCATCCCTCCATTTCCAAGGCATTTATTGCCGTATTATCTGGCCCATGATGGTCTAAGGTTTAGAATGTCATCCTGATCACTGCTCCTAGACCCCAAAGCTACTCAGCCATCATGACTCTGTCTTTTTTTTTTTTTTTTTTGCACTGCTGAAGAACCCTTCACTTATCCATTTTTATACTTAGCATAGGAGCAGTAAAAGTGATATTCAAGCTGAGTAGTTGGGCCTTAGCTATTCTTTCTAACTATAAACCCTGTTAATAATGTTACATTTCCTGCTGGCCATAAAGGAGTGAGAGAATTATCAAAGCAATCATTTATGTGATGAAACATAGCTATATAGTTGAATACAATACAGCTATGGGAAGTTAAATAAACTTAGACTGTGTTAAATAAACTTACAGCTTATAAGACATTTGCTTGTAAATATAAAGAGCCAATCAAATCTGTGATCCTGATGTTGATGAAAATCAAGGGCAAAACTGCCATACGAAAGGTTTGAAAGAAAGAGAGGCATCTCTCCTTAAATGTGTTTTAATTATGGACACAGGCTGTACAGATGTTTTCCTTGTTCCATTTTTATAGTCTATGGCTAGCCTCGAAGTACTCCTTGTCACTGTTGTCTTTCTCCATGCAGATTATGAGTACTTACTGTTGAGCAATATATAATTAGCATTCTGATCAATGGTTAATGGTACATAATTCTTGTTTTTAGCTTGCCATAAATGGAATAATTATAAACCAAGGTTCAATTTCTTACATATCCCCAGTAAATCACCTCTACTTGATGCAGTTCCAGTGACCACATAGTTAAATTTTACATTCTCAAGGTGAAGCAAACATGGCGCTATAGACAGAAGCACCACGCTGTCCCTCCACAGCAAAGATCTGAAAAACTAAGGAAAAAAACAGAGACAAATGTCAATCCTGGAATCTTAAGCATCGAATGAAGAGATAAAGAACTCAACCAAGCACTGAAAGGAATAAGAAACCTACAGAGAACAGAGAGTGAGGAGAGAAATGGGGCAGAGGTCCCTTATCAGCTAAGGCAGCACAGATTCACTATTGTGGACTCCTGTTGGAGATCAGTAGACAGGGAATATGGAAAAGCAGCTTCACGGAGCACCCAGCAGGAGACAGAGCACCCAGTAACTAGCAATATACATTTTCCCACCCCCACCCGTTTCCCCCCTGCTCGGCTTCCACTGCTTCCCAGCAGGCAGCAGTCTCTGCCTGGGAGCTCCTTGCTGCTTGGATTTGCCTCACCCACACCAGCCGGCTCCTTCAGTGCCATTTTTTTGTTGCTGGTATTGCTTTTTTCAGCTTTTTTTGGTTTCTTCCCTGTCTCGCACCTGCTCCCCCTCCTTTCTCTTGCACACCTGGCTCCATGTGCCATCTTTGCTTCTTCTTAACAGGCTATGAAGCGCCACTCGGCCGGGGCACTGCTTCCCTGGTCTTTGCTGCCATGCTGGTGCGATCCTTGGGGACTTTTTTTTTCCTTTTTGTTTTTCTTCATTTCTTGATTTCTCATCTCTCTCTACTTACCTTCTTTTCCTGTTTCCTGAATATCTGGTGCTGTGTGCCTTCTCTGCCCTTTTTACCCAGACTGTATTGCATGGCTTGGAAGCCATTTTCCTGGTCTGTACATCAGAAATGTTGGGATCCCTGGAGGTATTTCTTTTTCTTTTTTTAATTTTCATTATTTTTTTTTTTAATTTTTTTTATTGTACTTTAGGTGAAGGTTTACAGAACAAATAGTTTCTCATTAAACAGTCGGTCAGTACACATATTGTTTTATGACATTGGTTAACAACCCCATGACATGTTGGCACTCTCCCTTCTCGACCTTGGAAGACCTTTTTTTTGTTGTTATTGTTAAAAATATACGTAGTCAAAGATACACCATTTCAAAAATTTCTACATGTACAATTCAGTGACATCAATTATGTTCTTCCAGTTGTGCTGCTATTCTCACTATCCTTTTCCAAATTATTCCATCACCGTTATCTTTAACTCACATCCCCTAGGCTTCCCATAAAACCTTTTGAGATGCTGTTGTCAATTTGATCTCACATACATAATTCTTTTTTTTTTTTGTACTTTCTATGAAGGTTTACAGAACAAAATAGTTTCTCATTAAATGGTTGTACACATATTGCCTTATGACAATGGTTAACAACCCTATACATGTCAACACTGTCCTTTCTCAACCTTGGGTGCCCTATCATCAACTTTCTTGTCCCCTCCTGCCTTCTAGTCCTTGTCCCTGGACTGCTGTACCTCATTAGTACTGTTTTGTTTTATGGAGCTGTCCAATCCCTGGCTGAACAGTGAACCTCGGGAGTGACTTCACCACTGAGCTAAAAGGGTGTCCAGGGGCCATACTCTGGGGGTTCTCCAGTCTCTCTCAGACCAGTAAATCTGCTCTTTTTGTGTGTGTTAGAATTTTGTTCTACATCTTTCTCCAGCTCTGTCCAGGACCCTCTATTACAAAGAACAGTCAGTGGTGGTAGCCAGGCACCCTCTAGTTATACTGGACTCAGTCTGGTGGAGGCCTTCGTAGCTTTGGTCCATTAGTCCTTTGGACTAATCTTTCTCTTGTATCCTGTTCTCTTCATTCTCCCTTGCTCCCGAAGGGGTGAAACCAGTAGAGTATCTTAGATGGCTGCTCACAGGCTCTTAAGACCCCAGATGCTACTCACCAAGGTAGAATGTAGAACAATGTCTTTATAAACTGTGTTATGCCAAATGAGCTAAAAGTTCCCAGAGACCATGGTCCCCACAGCCCTCCGCCCAGCAATTCCGTCCCTCAGAGAGTTTGGATGTGTCTATGGAGCTTCCATGACCTTTCCTTTTACAATACATGCTAGCTCTTTTTTCTTTTTTGTTTCTCTTTATTTCTTAGTATATCATCTCTTCTTAGCTTCTTTTCCTGTCTCCTGCATACCTGGTACTGCATGCCATCTCCACCCCTTCTAGCCGAGCCAAATTGCACTGCTTGGGAATCACTTACCTGGTCTGTGCAGCTGTACTGGGGGGATTCTAGGGAGCATTTCTTTATTTCATTTTTATTATTTTATTTTTCATTATTATTTTTTCTTTTTCTTTTTTCTGTTTTACTTTTCTTCATTTCTCAGTTTCTCATCTCCCTCTACTTTCCTTCTTTCCTGTTTCCTAAATAACTGGTGCTCTGTGCCATCTCCACCCCTTTTAGATGGGCTGTACCCTGAGGCTTGGGAGCCACTTCCCCACGTGCTGGTGGGATCCCTGGGGGCATTTCTTTTTTCATTTTTATTTTCTTTCTTTCTTTATTTATTCTTCATTTATCACTTTCTCATCTCTCTCTACTTTTCTTCTTTTCCTATCTCCTGAATACCTAGGGCTGTGTGCCATCTCCACCCCTTCTAGATGGGCTGTGTCCTGAGGCCTCAGAGCCACGTCTCCAGTCACTGGTGGGATCTGTGGGAGCTTTTTATTTTGTACTTTTTATTTTATTTATTTATTTATTTTCTCTTTTTCTTCTTTCCTTTTTGTTTTTCTTCATTTCTCTGTTTCTCATCTCTCCACTCCAGCTGGAGTCTCCCTCAGCATTTTTTTTTTTTTGCTTCTGTTTCTCTCTCCTCTCTCTTCTTTCCCATTCCAACCTAACTTCACACATCACAACTTCCTCCCTCCCTCCTGCCTATCTGCACTGTGTGCTAAATATTGCACCCCCAAGTAGCACAGGTACAGCCTACTGGAACCTGCCCTGCACTGACTCCCAGCTTGCCCTGTCAGCCCCAGTAAGTGCCACAAACAACCCATCCTAGCCCCTCCCCTTTAGCTGAACCTACCCTGCTGCACCATAGCTAAGCGACTGGCCCTGACATTGTTCAGGAAGTAAAAAGTATCATGCCCACAGGTGAGCAAACAACAAACAATGCACAGGCCGCTTGCCCAGATATATCCAAATAAAACAAAAAAGCAGGATGGAACAAACAAATCTACAATCAGTAAACAAAGAAAGTAACTACTGAAGACAGCAGACAATATCAAAACATATTAAAAAAAACAGGACCGCATGGTTCCAGTAGGTGTCCAAAATAAAACACCAGATAACTTTCCAGTAGAAGAAAAGGCACTGGAACTACCTGATAGGGAATTCAAATTTCTACTATTCAGAGCTATCCAACAGTTGAAGCAAAAAGAAGACAAAAATGAGGAAAAAGTAGACAAATTCATGGAAAATGTGGACAAATTCATGGCAAATACAGACAAAACTATGTAAGAATTAAGGAAAATAATACAGGAACAAAATGTCACAATAAATACACAACTAGAAATCACAAAAAAACAACTATTAGAAATAAAAAAGATAAACACCAAGATTTCAGGAATGAACAGTGTTGTAGAAGTTCTGAGGAGCAGATTTGAAACAATGGAAGACAGGATGAGTGAAATTGAAGACAAATACTTGACTACCACTTTGTGTGAGGAAAAATCAGAAAAAAGAACAAATAAAAATGGGAAAAACTCTCAGAATGATGTGGGATAAAATCAAAAGCAAAAAATATGCTAGTAATCAGAGTTCCAGAACAAAGGGAGAAAACAGGAAGGATCATTGGAGAATTGCTGACAGAAATCTTCCCTAAAATGATGAAAGATGAAAAGCTGACTGTCCAAGGAGCTCTAAAACCCCACATAGAATAGATACCAAAAGAAAATCACCAAGGCCTATCATAATCACACTTGCTAAAACCAAAGACAAAGAATGAATCCTCAGAGCAGCTAGAGAAAAAACAAAAAGTCACATACAGAGGGGAAACAATAAGACTAAGCTCTGGTTACTCGGCAGAAACCACGCAAGCAAGAAGGCAATAGGATGACATATATAAAACCTTGAAAGAAAAAAGCTTGCCAACCAAAAATAATATATCCGGCAAAACTCTTGTTCAAATATGATGGTGAAATTAGGACATTTCCAGATAAACAGAAATTAAGGGAATATGTAAAAACCAGACCAAATTTACAAGAATTATAAAGGGAGTCCTTTAACAATTGAGAACAAACAACATCAGATGATAGCCTGAATCTAGGATGCAAGATCTCACCAGCCAAATACCAACCTAGGAAATGGTCTCTCAAAGACTATTCAAAACTAAAAGATTTACAACAGGAAACCAGAGAGGTTAATCTGTAAATGACAACAACAACAGAACAATAAAAGACAGAATAAGCAATGTATGTATAGAATGTTCTAATGGAGAGGATGGCAACTTGATACCAAGTAATAAAAGACTGGTTCAAACCAAGGAAGATAACGGTAAATTCAAACCACAAAGAAAGTTAAAAAACCTACTCATCAAAATAAAAAAGAAAAACATAAAGTCTCAGTAAAAACAAAATCTACAAAAACAAAAAAAAAAAAGGAAAAAAAATCCACAAACAAAAGGAATTCAGCACAGGAGAGTAAGAAGAACAAAGAAAACGTCAGCACCACAAAAAAAAAGCATTACAGAATGACAGCAATAAACTCACACCTATTGATAATGACACTGAATGTAAATGGACTAAATGCACCCATAAAGAGACAAATAATTACACTGTATGTAAAAGGCCTAAATGCACCCATAGAGGGAGAGTGGCAGAATGGATTAAAAAACAGGATCATCAGTATGCTAACTATAAGAGACACACATTAGAAACAAAGATGTAAATTTGTTAAAAATCAAAGGATGGAAAAAATATATATCAAGCAAAAAACCACCAAAAAAGAGCAGGAGTGGCAATACTAATCTCAGATAAAATAAACTTTAGAACAAAATCCACCATAAAAGACAAAGAAGGGCAGTACTTCATGATTAAAGAGACAATCCATCATGAAGACATAACCATAATAAACATCTATGCAGCCAATGACAGGGCTCCAAAATATGTAAAACAAACTCTAACAGCAATGAAGAGAAACTAACAGTTCCACAATAATAGGAGGGGACTACAACACACCACTCTCAGTAAAGGACAGAGCATCTAGAAAGAAACTAAAGAAAGATACAGGAAATCTAAAGGCCACAATCAGCCAACTTGAACTCATAGACATATATATAGAACACTCCACCCAGCAGCTGCAAAATGCACATTCTTTTCTAAAGCACATGGAACATTCTCCAGAATAGACCACAGCTTAGGCCACAGAGAAATCCTCAACAAAATCCAAAACACTGAGATAATACAAAGTATCTTCTCTTATCACAACACCATCAAAGCAGAAATTAACAACAGGAAGAGCAAGGAAAAAGAAATCAGTTCCATGGAAACTGAATAACACCCTGCTTAAAAATCACTGGAGAAAAGAAGAAATCAAAGATGGATTAGAAAAAGTCCTAGAATCAAACGAGAATGAAAACACATCATACCAAAACTTTGGGACACAGCAAAGGCAGCGCTCAGAAATCAATTTATAACAATAAATGCACCCATCAAAAAAGAAGAAAAGGACAAAATCAAAACATTAGCTACACAACTTGAACAAATAGAAAGAGAACAGCAAAAGAAGCCCACAGCCACCAGAAGAAAAGAAATAATAAAGATAAGAGCAAAAATAAATGAAATAGAGAATAGAAAAAAAAAATAGGAAGAATCAACAAAACCACAAGTTGGTTCTCTGAAAGGATCAACAACATTGACAAACCACTGGCTAAATTGACAAAAGAAAAACAGGAGAGGACACAAATAACCCAAAAAAGAAATGAAATGGGGACATTACAACAGACACAATTTAAATAAAAAGGATCATAACAGAGTATTAAGAAAAACTGTTCTCCAACAAATTTGAAAACCTAGAAGAAATGGACAAATTTCTAGAAACACACTACCTACCCAAACTAACACAAAATAATGTTGAAAATCTGAACAGACCCATAAGAAGAGAAGAGATTGAAAAAGTAATTTAAAAAAAAAATCCAACAAAAAAGTCCTGGCCCAGATGGCTTCACTGGAGAATTCTACCAAACATTCAGAGAAAAGCTTACAACAGTACTACTCAAACTATTTCAGAACATAGAAAAGGAAGGGATACACCCAAATTCATTCTATGAAGCCAGCATAACCCTGATACCACAACCAGGCAGAGTCACCACAAAAAAGAAAATTACAGATAAATATCTCTCACGAATATAGATGTAAAAATTCTCAATAGAATTCTAACCAATAGAATTCATCATCCTATCAAAAAAAATTACACCACGACCAAGTAGGATTCATACCAGGTATGCAAGGATGGTTCAACATTAGAAAATCAATCAATGTAATCCACCACATAAATAAAAGAATCACACGATCATCTCGATTGATGCAGAAAAGGCATTCGGCAAAGTCCAACACTGATTCCTGACAAAAACTGTCAGTAAAATAGGTATAATAGGGAAATCCTCAACATAATAAAGGGCATCTATACAAAACCAACACCCAACATCATTCTTAATGGAGAGAGGCTGAAAACATTCCCCTTCAGAACAAGATTAACCCACGAATGCCCTTTATCACCACTCTTATTTAACATTGTACTGGAAGTCCTAGCTAGAGCAATAAGGCAAGAAAAAGAAACAAAAGGCATCCAAATTGGTAATGAAGAAGTTAAACTGTCCTTGTTTGTGGATGATATGATACTATACATAGAAAACGCAAAAGACTCCATGAGAAAACTACTGGAACTAATAGAAAGATTCAGCAGAGTAGCAGGATACAAGATAAACATACAAAAATCGGTTGGATTTCTATACACCAATAAAGAGAATGACAAAAAGGAAATCAGGAAAACAATACTGTTTATAATAGCCCCTGAAAAAATAAAATGCTTAGGAATATATCTTAACTAGGGATGTAAAAGACCTATACAAAGAAAACTACAAAGCACTACTGCAAGAAACCCAGAGATGTACGTAAATGAAAAAATATACCATGCTCATGGATAGGGAGATTCAACATTGTGAAAATGACAATTCTACCCCAAAAATCTACAAATACAATGCAATCCCAATCCAAATACCAACAACATTCTTTAAAGAGATGGAAAACTAATCATTAACTTTATATGGAAAGGAAAGAGGCCCTGGATAAGTAAAGCACTATTGAAGAAGAATAAAGTAGGAGATCTCACACTACCTGAACTCAGAACTTACTATACAGCTATGGTAGTCAAAACAGCCTGGTACTGGTACGACAGATACATTGACCATTGGAACAGAATTGAGAACCCAGATGTAAATTAATTCACCTCCATTCACCTGATCTTCAACAAAGGCCCAAAGTCCATCAAATGGGGAAAAGAGAGTCTTTTTAACAAATGATGCTGGCAAAACTGGATGTCCATCTGCAAAAAAGTGAATCAAGACCCATACCTTACACCATACACACAAACTAATTCAAAATGCATCAAAGACCTAAATATAAAACCAAAAAACAATAAAGATGATAGAACAAAAATAAGATCAATGCTAGAGGCCCTAATACACCTCATTAATAGAATACAAATCATAACTAACAACACGCAAATTCCATAAGATAAGCTACATAACTGAGATTTTCTAAAAATTAACACTTATGCTCATCAAAAACTAAACCAAAAGAGTAAAAAGAGAATCTACAGACTGGCTAAAAATTTTATCTGTGATAAATCTCACGAAGCTCTAATCTCTAAAATCTACAGAAAATCCAACACATCTACAATAAAAAGACAAAAAATCTAATTAAAAAAAGGAAAAAGGAAATGAACAGGCACTTTATCCTTATACACTAATATATTAATATGTATTAATACATGGTATAAACAGAATGTGAACCATAAGTAACAATGCACAAACACCAGAAGAGAAACTGGATAACTGGGAGCTCATAAAAATCAAACATTTATGCTCATCAAAAGACTTCACCAAAAGAGTCAAAAGACAATCTACAGACTGGGAAAAAATTTTGGCTGTGACAATTCTGATCAGCGTCTCATCTCTAAAATCTGCAAAATACTGCAAAACCTCAACAACGAAAAGAAAAACAACGCAATTAAAAAATGGGCAAAGGATATAAAGAGGCACTTCGCCAAAGAAGATATTCAGGCAGCTAACAGATACATGAAGAAATGCTCACAATCATTAGCCATTAGAAAAATGCAAATCAAAACTACAGTGAGATATCATCTCACCCCAACAAGGCTAGCATTAATTAAATAAAAACACAAAATAATAAATACTGGAGAGGTTGTGGAGAGACTGGAGCACTTATACACTGTTGGTGGGAACATAAAATCATACAACCACTTTGGAAGTCAATTTTGCGCTTCCTTAAAAAGCTAGAAATAGAAGTACCATATGATCCAGCTATCCCGCTCCTTGGAATATATCCTAGAGAAATAAGAGCCATCACACGAATAGATATATGCACACCCATGTTCATTGCAGCACTGTTCACGATAGCAAAAAGATGGAAACAAACTAGTTGCCCATCAACGGACAAATGGATAAGCAAACTGTGATATATTCATACAATGGAGTACTACACAATGGTAAAGAACAATGATGAATCCGTGAAATATAGCATGGAGGAATCTGGCAGGTATTATGCTGAGTGAAATTAGTCAGTCACAAAAGAACAAATATTGTATAAGACCACTATTATAAGAACTCAAGAAAAGGGTTAAACAGAAAAGAAAACATTCTTTAATGGTTACCAGGGTGGGGAGGGAGGAGAAGGGTATTCACTAACTAGAAAGTAGACAAGAACTATCTTAGGTGAAGGGAAGGACAGCACGCACTACAGGAGAAGTCAGCACAACTGGACTAAATCAAAGCTAAAAAGTTTCCTGAATACAACCAAACACTTTGAGGGACAGGGTAGCAGGAGTGGGGGCCTGGGGACCATGGTTTCAGGAGACATCTAGGTCAATTGGCATAATAGAGTTTTTTAAGAAAATGTTCTGCATCCCATTTTGTTGAGTGGGTCTGAGGTCTTAAAAGCTTGCAAGCAGCCATCTAATATGCATCAATTGTTCCCAACACACCTGAAGTAAAGGAGAATGAAGAACACTGTGGACACAAGGAAAGTATTAGCCAAAGAGACAGAAAGGGCCACATAAACCAGAGACTTCATCAGCCTGAGACCAGAAGAACTAGATGGTGCCTGGCTACCACAATGACCGCCCTAACAGAGAACACAACATACAGTCCCTGACGCAGCAAAAGAAAAGGAGGGTGCAGAACTCAAATTCTAGTAAAAAGACAAAACTTATTGGTTTGATTGAAACTGGAGGAACTCTGGAAAACATGGCCCCCGGACTCTCTGTTAGCCCAAAACTAAAACCATTCCCGAGGCCAGCTCTTCAGACAAAGATTGGACTGGACTGTGAGACATAAAATGATACTCGTGAAGAGTGTGCTTCTTAGCTCAAGTAGATACATAAGGCTAAGTGGGCAGCTCCTGTCCAGAGTCAAGATGAGAAGGTAGAGAGGATCAGGAGCTGGTTGAATGGATAGGGGAAATCTGGGGTGGAAAGGAAGAGTGTGCTGTCACAGTATAGGGGGAGCAACTAGGGTCACAAAAGAATGTATGTATAAATTTTTGTATGAGAGACTAACTTGAATTGTAAACTTTCACTTAAAACACAATTTAAAAAAAAGAAAAGAAATTGAATTAAGGGAAAAATTAGTAACTGAAGGTAGAACAAATAAATGGAAAAATGAAAAAAAGGTTTATACACAAAAAGAAACAATCTTTGATGGTTTCAAGAGAAGAGAGGGGTAGAGATGGAAAAACACTAAATAGACAATAGATAAGTGGTCACTTTGGTGAAGGGTAAGACAGTACACAATACTGGGTAAGCCAGCACAACTTGTTCAGGGCAAGGTCATGGAAGCTCCATTGACAAATCCAAACTCCCTGAGGGACTGAACTACTGGGCTGAGGGCTGTCGGTACCATGGTGTCAGGGAGCATCTAACTCAATTGGCATAATATAGTTTATAAAGAAAATGTTCTACATTCTACTTTGGTGAGTAGCATCTGGGGTCTTAAAAGCCTGGAAGTGGCCATCTGAGATATTCCATTGGTCTCATACTTTCAGGAGCAAGGGAGAATGATGAAAACTAAAGACACAAGGTAAAGATTAGTCCAAAGGACTAATGGACCACAACTATCATGGCCTCCACCAGACTGAGTCCAGTACAACTAGACGGTGCCCAGCTACCACCACGGACTGCTCTAACAGGGATCACAATAAAGGGTCCTGGACAGAGCTGGAGAAAAACGTAGAACAAAATTCTAACTCACAAAAAAAAAAAAGACCAGATTTACTTGCCTGACACACTGGAGAAACCGAGTATGGCTCCCGGATACATTTTTAGCTCAGTAATGAAGTCACTCCTGAGGTTCACCCGTGAGCCAAAGATTAGACAGCCCCATAAAACAAAACAAGACTAAAAGGGCACATAAGCCCAGGGGAAGGACTAAAAGGCAGGAAGGGACAGGAAAGCTGGTAACAGGGAACCCAAGTTGAAAAGGGAGATTGTTGACATGTTGTAGGGTTGTTAACCAATGTCATAAAATAATATGTGTACTAACTGTTTAATAGGAAGCTGGTTTGTTCTGTAAACCTTCATCTAAAGTATGATAAGTTTTTCTTTTTTTAACATTCTCATTAGCCCTATGAAAATCCCATTTTCCAACAAAGTTGTTCTTACTCACAGCACCATTAAGGTGCATTCTCTATTCTACCTAAACAGAGCCGTGGATTCTCCAGTGCTCCCTTTCTTGTAACGTTTCACCAACTCCATTGGACTTTTTAGGTTTTATTTACAGTATTTATGGTGATTAAGCACAGAGGCTTATGTTTTAGTCTTCCTTTACCACTTACTGAGGGCTACAAATAAATCTATAATACATAACATTGAAATCATTATATACACTCATGTTGGTCACGATAATTGCTGTTGCAAAGACTGAAAGCCCAACTAAAATCAACTCACATAACTGAAAGTGCAAAGGAAGAATGAACTTCAAGGTTGTGTTGATCCATCAGCTCCATAATATCATTAAACACTGGTATCACTACCTCTTAACTCTTCTTTCTATAGCAGCAGGTTCCTATCTTGCATCCCATATTAGCACCCTTTGTTGTTGCCAAATATTTGCAAATAGTACGAAGGACCACAATTAGGGGACATTCAGGCAGCAATCAGGAGCATCAGTTAGGTGAACAATCAACATGATGACAGAAAGGGCAATGATATTCTTGGAGATAGTGGTCAGGATGACCTTTGTTTGCGTATATTAGAAGAAGGTACAATTTTATTGAACTTAATTCCAGGAGAGTTAAACTTCTGAAAGTTTTCCAGTTACTATTGCAGAATAGACTAACAAATTATAAAACCAATCCAAAGTGATACAAACTTTGGAACATTCAGGAACCCTTGTAACTTATTTGCCTTTGTTATATACCCTGTTTGCACTTGCTGATTAGCAACGAAGGCAGAACAACTATGAGCCCCAGAACTGAGTGTTGCATTGGATAAAATTATAAATATGATAGGCCATACGTTTCAATGGTATTTGAAGAGAATATTTAAGTGAAGAAGTTGTCACAAGTGCTGCCAACAGAGTAAAGCATTGAACTAGTCATTATCCTGCTTAAAAAGAAAATAGAGACAATTAGAAAATATTTACATGATTTTATCCCCCAAATTTTATTTACATCAACACATTCATAATCAGCTTTTGTCAAGTCTGTTTACTGTTAGAGGGAACCTTTTTCCTCCCTGCCATTCTTCCATGTAAAGAGAGTCAATTGGTGCAACTGGATTCTCTTTACCCTTTTATTGACCTCACCCTGGATGAGGTAAGTGACTCATCTGAATGGCAATTTGGTAACAATAAAATTTTCTATGTTCTTCTTGAAAATAACCCTGCCTACAAGTTTTCTTCTGTTCCTTTGTGCCATAAACTTTACCCTGGAAGTCTTCAGGTGGAGATGGTTACCTTGGTCCTGTTGCCTGTGCCAGAGTGAATAATTCTGACTATTTGACTGTTCAGTATTAAGAAACTCATTTGTCTCTCGTACAACCTCTAGCTTAGGCTTTATTAATATTGAAGGTGATACTTTGGACTCTGTCATAGTTTCCTGGGGATGCCATAACAAAATACCTTAATTTAGGTGGCTTTAAATAACAAAAAGCCATTTTCTCACAGTTCTGGAGGCTAGAAGTTTAAATTAGGGTATCAGTTGTGTTGATTCCTTCTGAGGATTTTGAGAAATGAACTGTTCCATACCTCTCTCCTAGCTTTTAGTGGCTACTGGCAATCACTGGTGATTCTTTGCTACTTGTAGATATATCTTTACATGGTGTCTTCCCCCGGGTTTGTTTCTCTTCATGTCTGTTCTCCCTTTTATAAGATACCACTCAGAAGGGATTAGAACCCACTCTACTCCAGTATGACTTCATTGATATCTTCAAAGAAAGATCTTATTTCCCTAAACAAAGTGACAGTCACAGGTTTAGGGGTTAGGACTTGAAGATATCTTTTTGAGAGACACAATTCAATCCGTAACAGTCTCTTTCATCCACTCATTTTTACTTTAATTTATTCAGAACTCAAGTAGAGAGAAATAATACAGACTCCAACACTTACTGAAAAGGATAAAGAACCTATACTTATAGGTTTGCATTTATAATTTAAAAGAACTGTTGGCCTGTTTTCCAGTTATCTCTTTCTGTGTAACAAAATACCTCAAAGCTTAGTGGCTGTCTTAGGCTGAGTTCTTTAGAGAAGCAAAACCAGTGCAGCATATAAATATATATAGAGAGAGATTTTTATACAGGAAATGGCTCACACGGCTCTAGAGGCCAGAAAGGCCCACGTTTGTGAGTCAGGTTGGAGTGTTCTCCAGACTCACATAGCTGCAGGTGCTTGCGAATCCAAGACTGGAATGTCAGATAGCAGACTTCTAGCTCACAGGCTATGGAAGCCAAAGAATCCCAAGACTGGCAGGTAAGATGGCAGGTCAGCTGCTAGCTCAAGTCTCAAGAACCAGAGGTCAGATGAACAAGCCAGCTGCAGGATCCATAGCAAGCAAAAGCCAGTGAGCCTTGCCAGTCCACCTATATTGGATGCAGGTTACACTCTCAAGGAAACTCCCTTTCAGCTGATTGGCTACTCACAAAACAGCTCATCATGGAGGTGATCACATCATATCAGATCTCATTATGGAGATGATTAGATCATTAAAAAGAGTCAAACTATAGCTGTGCTAAAAGCATAACTGCCAAACCACTGAGGAACATGGCCCAGCCAAGTTGACACAACTTTAACTATCAGAGTGGCTTAAAACAAAGATTGATTATAATCTGTTATGATTCTTTGCGTTGACTGGACTCAGTTTAGTGGTTCTTATGTAGTGTATCTCATAGCATTGCAGTCACATGGTGGCTGGGGCTGGGTTCATCTGATAGTGCCTGGGGCTGGAAGCCTAAGATGACTTCCTCATTCACCAGTCTGGCACCTGAGCTGGAATGGCTAGATTATCTGGTCAAATATCTCTGTTTCTCCATATGATCTTTTCACATGAGTATCTAGGGATTCCTCACATAAGAGGAAATGAGGGTCTCACATCACATCACATCACGTCACATCACATCACATCACGTCACGTCACATCACATCACATCACATCACGTCACGTCACATCACATCACATCACATCAGGGAGATCTCCGGGTAGTTAGATTTCTCACTTGGTGGCTGCCTTTCCCAAGCATGTGTTTTCCAAGAGAGCAAGGCAGAAGTTGCAAGTCTTCTTATGCCCCAGCCTTAAAAGTTATGAACTATCATTTTGCTTCATTCCATACAGTGCATGGGGGTAGCCCAGATTTAATATGGGAGGGATTAGCAAGGGCACAAATTCCAGGAGGCGTGGAACACTGTGGGGAGGAATAAATTAACCACATTCTGTAACCTCGAAAACATGAATGTTTGTTATAACCAAACCTGTTGCCATCGAGTTGATTCTGACTCATAGTGACCCTATAGGAAACTATTAAAATGGTTATTAGAGAGAATCATATTTGTTCACTTAAATTTTTAATTGTTTGTTATACAAAGCTGAAATTTTCTCATCAATCTGGTTTAAGAATGGATTGTTTTCAGGAGCATGTTATTTGATTTTTTTTATAAAGCCACAGGTTAAGTAATGTCAAACCCCTAAATTCCTTAACATCAAAACTTCAAGAATTGTCTGAAACTCCTATTAATTTGTTAAAATATTTTTTATAACATGTGTATTCTCTTGTCCCCATCACTACATCATCACATCCTACAATCTACTCAGAAATAAATGTGGTTGGTGGAGAGGTGTTTGCAGATGAAAAGTGATATTTTAGATTTATCCTAGTGTTTATTGTAGTAATTTAATCTCTTGTTTCAACATATCCCATACTTCATTGTAGTAGTTATTTCAGGGTCACATTGCATACTGTAGCATTATATTGTGATTTGGAAGAAAGACATGATGATCTGCCTCCAAAAATCAGCCGATGAAGGCCCTATGGATCATAACAGTCTGACCCTCAACCAATCAAGGTGATGGTGCAGGACCCGGAAACTTTTTATTCTGTTGTGCAGGGGGTTGCCATGAGTAGGCAGCTGACTCAAAGTCAGCTAACAACAATATATTGTGATTCGGCTTGACTCATTCCATATATTTATCTTGTAATCAACCTATGTTCCTAGAAATTTTATAGCTTATAATACTACACAATATTTCTTCGGGCTTTTTCACAAAGACAACCAAATTACAAAAGAGAGAATGCAACTGAGCAGTGTGTCGGCCAGGAAAAGGGCTGTAACTTGGGCTGCCTCATGTATAGAGGAAAAGCAATGGAACCACAGCAGCGATTCTGTAGGACAGAGTAGAACTGCCTCATACAGTTTCCAAGTAGCACCTGGTGGATCTGACCTGCCGACCTTTTGGTTAGCAGTCAAGCTCTTAACCACTACGCCACCAGGGTTTCCATCTCACAGCAAAGTGTGAGAATGCACTTCTGCAACCTCCTTACAAGGCATTCATAAATCTGTAGGTCCGCAGAATGAAGTACCGTTATAGAGAAGACACATTCCTTATGAGACATCTAACATGCCAGCTTGTTATTTCCTTAACCAGTGTTCAGCTGGTCCATTTCCTAAGCATTGCTGCTCTGCAGCAATTCATGAGAGGGAAATGGTTGCTTAATTGCCCAGAAGAATTTTCTAGAGATGCTTCAGTAATAACAGCTTCTCTTCCTCTGCCCAAGATCCATGAATAACAAAACAATTGAAAATGAAAGTCCAACTAAAAATAATTACGATGGCATCTCTAGTCAAAATAAAATACAGCACTGAAGTAATTATTTGAATAAGTCATACCTCTCGCCTTCAAATACGCCTATTATTTTCAGAGCTCAGTTTGAAGCTTTCTAGTATTTGAGAACAGAGGGATGTAATTTCATTTTTTCTTTTATTCATCATGGGTGAACACAGTCGGCCAAAGGGAGTAAAATGCCAAGAAATATCCCACTTACTCTACTTCAGCTCTCCCCCACCCCAGCCTGTGTATCTTTCTCCTTAGAGGCAACTTCCTGTTATCAAAGGAGTGCTAGATTGAGAGTCAGATTACTTGGATTCCCACCATCATTCTATCCCGAGCTATCTCTTTGTTTATGGATAAGTCACTGTTTCTCCAGATCTCATCTTTGAAACGAGAGACATAGGTAGTCCAGAATTCCAACTAATTCTATAATTCTATAACTCTATCTTGTCCTGTTAAAAAGAAAGCTTCTCAGACTATGTTCCATTGCAGCATCCACAATGTAGGCCTTCATTTTAAAACCTAGGTTGTTGACATTTAATTCCATGCAGGTGAGTCTGCCCGAAATCCATAATAAAGAACACCTCTTTTCCTTTGAATTATTATGTAACAATGATAAACTTTTCTAAAATCTGTCGTCTGCTTTTGCATGTTTATAGAAACTTTTTATTCCCGGCGTTTGGGTAATACAGAGCAAAACAAGCACATTTTACTTTAATTCAATGAATATTTATCCCTATTTTTTTTTCTCATTAAATGAGATTATTAATATGAGAACACCCTGGAAGGGTTAAAAAGCATCATATAAATATATGATTTTATTCCCTGCTGTAGCATTTTACGATGGAGGCCAAGCCCAGTGGTGGTCAATTATAACGAGAAAATGTGCTTTCTTTTGCCATTGTGTTTTCTAGCTAAACCTTCAGTCTCTTTTCCTCCAGGATCTGCTTTCACCATTTATGAAAGTATAAATTCACACTCTTCTTCCAGAGGAACCCAGAATTGGTCTCCATGTGGAAATTCTTACAAATGGAAGCCAAAAGAAATCAAGCTTATAAATCTGCACTAAAATGATTGAGTTATGAATGTGAATTGAAACAAGAGGAAATGAATTTTCAGAGTGCATAGAAATGTTTTAATCTATTCCAGGATGAATTTTATTACTACCAAGGCACTGTGTGACTTTTGATAAAGATAATACCCCCCAAAATGAATACCTCACCTGTCATTTTTTCTTATGATCTATAATGAGGAAGGTGAGCTACCTCATGATAAATGCACATTTAACAGTAAGTGACAGCAGTATCATCTCTCTTATTGTTTGCTAATGAGGTCACCTTTCAGGTGCTCCGTCAGGAGCTTCATGTCACTTGCCAAGGCACTATTGGCTTCTCAGTGTAGAGAGTTTTTCTGCAGTTTCAAAGGTATAGCGTGATAATGGTAATATGGCAGCTACATTTAATAGAAATTTTGCTTCAGGCACTGAAATCCCAGTTTCCTCAGGACATAATAGCTTCTGTGTTCCCAGCGCTGTGGTAGGTTGTTTACATATATTATTTCTAATTTTCACAGAGAAGTTCAAGCTATAAATTATTCCCTTTTGATAGTTACTGGAACTGGTTTTTGGAATGTTTTAATTTCTTCAATGTCTCAGAGTTAGTAAATGATTGAACCAGGATTTATATCCAGAACTGATTGAATCCAAAATTTTTCAGTCTTTAAACCTGAGCTGTCTAAGACAGTAGGCACCAGCCACATATGTCTGTTGAACACCTGAAATCTCCAAAGTGAAAGTTTGAAGACTTAATGCAAAAAAAAAAAAAAAAAAGAATATAACCTATCTCGTCAATAGTTTTTATATTGATTACATGTTGAAATAATATTTGGGTTACATAAATTCTATTATTAAAGTTAATTTCACCTTGTTTTAATGTGGCTATTAGGAAATTTAAAATAATATATCTATGGGCAGTGCTATACAACTCTGCCTTTTATAACGATCTATAACACAGATTAAATCCTCATCTTTATAAACTCAGAAGCTTTGGACAAAAACCAAAATTAATGTGTAAAAAGTTACTGAACTTAGAAATTTCTTCTTAATAATAGCAGTTAATAACAGGCTTTTAATTAACTTAGGGAATGCAAATTAACTTAGTAAATCTAGTCATTATTTTTTATATTATCTTAAAGCCAGGATCTAGAACTGTAACTTACTAGAATTTATTTCTAAATAAACTGATTTACTTGGTAAATTAAATCCCATTTTAAAAAGATGATGTATCTGTTCCTTGAGGACTTTCTAAGGAAGAAAGAAAGGAAGGAAGGAAGGAAAGAAGGAAGTAGGAAAAGGAAGGAAGAAATGCTTGCTGATGGAGAAATTGTCCAAGATCCATCGGGGTTTCAAGTCAATAAACCTGTACTGAAGGAGCTGATTTTGCAGCCAGTGTTATTCTTAAAATAGTATTTATGAAAAATTCAACCCAAGACATGAGACAAGTTATCCTGACTAGAATAAGAATTAATCCATAAATTTCCATAGTTGAAGCAACATCATACAACTTCTTACCAAGATCTCCCATCTTCCTGCATTCCCCTAACATTATAGAAGGAAACACCCCTCACAAGCTGTGTTTCTTGATCAGACTTCTTGCCCTTAACTTGTAAGTTCCCCTTTGCTAATTGGGCAGCTGTTTTAACTGTGAGCTTGGACTTCAAAATCAGAGCTGGACTCACGGCTCACGTTACTGCATATTTTCTCAGCTCACACTCATATTTGTTCACTCATAATTAAGCTTTGGGTTCTTATTCTGTGCCTGATACTGTTCTAGGTGCCTAGGATACATAAGCAAAAAATAAAATAAAATAATATCCCCACCCTGCTGGAATTTATAGGGTTATATTGTAAGGACTTCCTGGTCCAGATTATAAACATCATGGAAGATTCTGAAAGTCCTGGGACTATTAGAAGAAGAATCAGGATTATAAAATAAACGTATAGACATGTAATGTTATCATCAGCTGGATTTGTAGCTGTTCATGGTTCACTGTGTGCCAGACACTAAGTTAAGTCCTTTACATGTATTATCTAAGTCCTTTTACGTGCATTGTCCCATGTAATAATAGATTTTGTGATGCCTGCTAAGAGAAAGTCACAAGAAAGTTTGAGTTGATTTGAATTTTGTTTCCCTTAAAAAAAAAACTCATCTGCGGAATAACATGACAAACGTATATAAAATATAAAGTTGAAACCACCGTCAGATTTTTCAAATAACAGACACTACTGCAAATTGTGGTGGGAAGATTAAAAGACTTATTCATTGCTGGTGGGACTGTAAAATGGTTCAATCACTATGAAAAATGGTTTGGCACGTCCTCAAAAAACTACAAATAGAGCTACCTTCTGATTTAGCATTCACACTCCAAGGAATATACCTTAGAGACCTAAAACTACTGACTTGACAGGATATATGCACTCCTATGTTCATTGCAGCCTTATTCACAACAGCAAAATGATGGAAATCAAAGTACCCATCAACAGATGAATAGATAAGCAAATTGTGGTACATACACACAATTAAATACTATGTGTCTTAGTTATCTAGTGCTGCTATAATAGAAATACCACAAGTGGATGGCTTTAACAAAGAGAAATTTATTGTCTCATAGTTTAGGTGACTTGAAGTCCATATTCAGGGTGCCAGCTCCAGAGGATGGCTTTCTCTCTCTCTGGACTCTGGGGGAAGGACTTTGTCATCAATTTTCCCTAGTCTAGGAGCTTCTCATCACAGGGACCCTGGGTCCAAAGGATGCACTCATCCTGGCTCTCCTTTCTTGGTAATAGGAAGTCTTCTCTTCTCTGCTTGATTCTCTCTTTTATATCTCAAAAGAGATTGACTTAAGATACAACCTGATCCTTTAGATTGTGTCGTGTCTCATTAACATAACTGCTTCTAATTTTGCCTCATTAACTTCATAGAGGTAGGATTTACAACATATAAGAAAATCACATCAGATCACAAAATGGTGGACAACCACACAATACTGGGAATCATGACCTAGTCAAGTTGATACACATTTGGGCAGGACACAATTCACAATTCAATCCATGACACTTCACAACCATAAAGAACCTTGATAAGTCCATGAAACATATTATAACATGGATGGACCTGAACGGCATAATGCTAAGTGAAATAAGTCAAGCACATAAGGGCAAATATTGTATGATCCCTATTTTATAAAAAGACAAGAACAGATAAATATAGACAGGCCAATGTTCATTGGTGGTTACCAGGGAGATGAGGGGGGAGGGATAAGTACACTTTAGAATTTAGAAACTTGTTACTTTTGGTGATGGGAAGTGTGGCTCCGAGTGTGGAAGTAGTGAGCACAGCACAATCATAGTAAAGATGAGTGTTTGAGCACAAATAGAAGGGTATAGACACAATTAAAGAGAATGCTGACAAATTGTGATAAACGTAACTAATGTCAATGAACGTTTATGTGGAAATTTGTAAAAAGAAACATTGGGGGATATACAATTTTGTAACAACAGTAATAGCAACTAAAAAATATGTGTTAGGGTACATATATATATATAAGTATGCATAAATATGTACAGGAAGGAATATATGAATAACTGTAGCCATATATATATACATGTTTATGTGTGCTGCATATAATATTTTCAAGCATAAAATAAAGCACATGGGGGAAACAGTTATGGATACTTCCTAGATATAACCAAACAATTCACAAGATTGTTCTACTGGGTTTGAGGGCTTAAGACCATAGTCTTGTGGGGCTACTCAGTCAATTGGCATAACATAGTCCATAAAGGCGATGTTCTACATCCGAGTTTGGTGAGTAGTGTCTGGGGTCTTAAAAGCTTGCAAGCAGCCGTCTAAGATACAACTACTACATCACCTACTGTGATGGTTAAGATTGTGTGTCAACTTGACTGGACCATGATTCTCAATGTTTTGGCAGTTATATAATGTTGTGATCACTTCCATGTTGAAATTTGATACATGATCACCCCCATAACAGAATCTGCTGAGTGGTACTGGTGGAGTTGGGGCCTGTGGAAGCTCACCACCCCCTCAGACGTCATCTCTCTGCCCTTCTCCACCTACTTCTTTCCTGCTCACCTTGCCCAGGCTTTTGTTTGTTCTGGACCCTGCAGCCAAAGATGAGAAGGTAACGGGGGAAGCTAGATTAATGGAAACAGAACAATCAAAATGGAAATAATGAGAATGCTGACATATCGTGAAGAATGTTACTGAACAATATGTATAGAAATTGTTAAATGAGAGCCTAACTTCCTGTGCAAACTTTCTACAAGAACACAATAAAATATTTTTTTCAAAAATCATGCATATTGTAAAGTTAAGAGCAACCACAAAAAATAAAAAATCAGTGGTCTTAGACAGACAAGGAAGAGGAATGGTGAGCCTGGAGATTGGGGAGGAGGAAAGGGTATACTGGTCTGAAAAACAATACATGCACTTTAAACATTCCCCTTCATTGGATTTATCTTAAATTTAAAGTCGTGTGTAATATACATAACAATTACCCAACAATCTGGAAAATTAAGGGAAAGACATTGTACTTGCTGCATAGTAGATATCAGGAGACTAGTGATTCAATAAAATGAGCTACAGTTGGAAGCTGTGGTAAGATCTTGTCCTAATACTGAGCAGCAGTGTGACCTCCAAGACTGACTGGTGCTTTCTGAGCCTCTGAGCTGTCATCTATAAAATGAAGGTGTCGCCATGGGCTCTAACATTCTGTGCTGCTAATCCTATATGTAAAGGGTTCCTGGAGAATAGTTCTTAGTTTGACAATGCAATATTTTTCTTTTTTTTAGGATTGCTGATTTTTGATGGGAGAAGATGTTTTAAATAAGTCTTTTTCTCGTGACATTTTATGGAGCAGTACACTTTGGCCAAGGGCTCCAAGATCTCCATTTATAGGACTCCAAATGTAAAATTACTGGTTTGGTGTGGACAGATGACAACACAATATTTTTTGAGTCTCACTCTCTGCTTCAGTAAAATCCTACACTATAGAACCAAAGACTTTAATGTTTTATATTAAAAAAAAAAAAAACATAGAACTGAGGAGAAGAAATAATTCTTGATTTAGCTCAGAGAACTCCAGCTTTGGGATAATTTTCTAAATAATTAGTCATATTTTCAAAGCAGATAAACACACTTCTCTTTTTTTTGTTAGCTTTTTTTATTGTTACAGTTTAAATGAAGTTTACATTTCAAGTTAGTCTCCCATACAAAAATTTATATGTACATTGTTATGTGACCCTAATTGCTCTCCCCTTACTGTGACAGCACACTCCTCCTTTCCACTCCTGATTTCCCATGTCCATTCAATAAGCTCCTAACCCTCTCTGCTATCCCTTCTCACCTCCAGACAGAAGCTGCCCGTTTACTCTAGTGTATCTACTTGAGCTAAGAGGCACACTCCTCACGAGTATCAGTTTATGTCCCGCTGTTCAGTAAAATCCCTGTCTGAAGAGTTGGCCTTGGAAATTGTTTTAGGTCTGGGCTGATAGAGAATCTGGGGGCCATGCTTTCTGGGGTTCCTCCAGTCTCAGTCAGACCATTAAGTCTGGTCTTCTTACTAGAATTTGAGTTCTGCAGTCCACCTTTCTCCTGCTCCTTCAGGGACTCTCTGTTGCGTTCCCTGTCAGGACGGTCATTGATGGTAGCCGGGCACCATCTAGTTCTTCCGGTCTCAGGCTGATGAAGTCTCTGGTTTATGGGCCCTTTCTGTCTCTTGGGCTAATACTTTCCTTGTGTCTTTGGTGTTCTTCATTCTTCTCTACTCCAGGTGGGTTGGGACCAACTGATGCATCTTTGATGGTCGCTTGTAAGCTTTTAGGACGCCCAGACGCTACTCACCAAAGTAGGATGCCGAGCATTTTCTTAATAAGCTTTGTTATGCCAGTTGACCTAGATGTCCACTGAAAGCATGGTCCCCAGATCCCTACCCCTGCTACTCTGTCCCTCAAAGTGTTTGATTGTATTCAGGAGACTTCTTAGCTTTGGTTTAGTCCAGTTGTGCTGATTTCCCCTGTAGTGTGTGCTGTCCTTCCCTTCACCTAAGATAATTCTTGCCTGTTACCTAGTTAGTAAATAACCCTCACCCTCCCTCCCCACCCTCATAACCATCAAAGAATGTTTTATTCTGCGTTTAAACCTTTTCTTGAGTTCTTATAACGGTGGTCTTATACAATATTTGTCCTTCTGTGAATGACTAAATTCACTCAGCATAATGACCTCCAGATTCCTCCATGTTATAAGATGTTTCACAGCTTCCTCGTTGTTCTTTATCGTTGCATAGTAGTCCACTGTGTGGATATACCATATTTGTTTATCCATTTGTCTGTTAATGGGCACCTAGGTTGTTCCCATCTTTTTGCTATTGTGAACAGTGCGGCAATGAACATGGGTGTGCATATATCTATTCCTGTGACAGCTCTCATTTCTCTAGGATATATTCCAAGGAGCGGGATAGCTGGATCTTATAGTACTTCTATTTCTAGCTTTTTAAGGAAGCACCAAATCGACCTCCAAAGTGGTTGTACCATTTTACTTTCCCACCAACAGTGTATAAGTGCTCCAGTGTCTCCACGACCTCTCCAGCATTTATTATTTTGTGTTTTTTGTATTACTGCTAGTCTTGTTGGGGTGAGATGATATTTCATTGTAGTTTTGATTTGCATTTCTCTAATGGCTAATGTTTGTGAGCATCTCTTCGTGTATCTGTTAGCCGCCTGAATATCTTCTTTGGTGAAGTGCCTGTTCATATCTTTTGCCCATTTTTTAATTGAGTTATTTGTCTTTTTGTTGTTGAGGTTTTGGAGTATCTTGTAGATTTTAGAGATTAGAAGCTGATCGGATTTATCGTAGCCAAAAATTTTTTCCCAGTCTGTAGGTTGTCTTTTGACTCTTTTGGTGAAGTCTTTTAATGAGCATAAGTGTTTGATTTTTAGGAGCTCTCATTTATCTAGTCTCTCTTCTGGTGCTTGTGGATTGTTCATTATGGTTTGTATTGTGTTTATGCCATGTATTAGGGCTCCTAGTGTTGTCCCTATTTTTTCTTCCATGATCTTTAGCGTTTTCAATTTTGTATTTAAGTCTTTCATCCATTTTGAGTTAGTTTTTGTGCATGGTGTGAGGTATGGGTCTTGTTTCATTTTTTTGCAGATGGATATCCAGTTATGCCAGCACCAGTTGTTAATGAGACTCAGACACACTTCTTTTTATAAAGCTCCTTCCATCAGTGTCCTAAGAGCCTGGGGAAAATATCTTTTTCCCAATTCTTTATACATCAGCATGGAAAGTTTAAAGCTATGAAGATAGTACTTTTCTGGCTCTTTTCAGTCTTTCTGAATCCTTTATTTTTTGTGTGTATGATAATGACTTTGTGCAAATTCCCTAGTGAAAAAGGCACCATGGAATTAAAGAAGACAGGGACATCTGGTTGCTTTTCCTGAGATGCTAATGTAATCCCTGGGAAGTCACCTGTCAGAGGAGATAGTGATTCTCTTAAACATTTTTCCCCTTAATCTGGGATTTCACCTTCACTTTGATAATTTTTCCTGTCAATGTTATTGTTAGGTTCTTTGAGTAAGTTCACTTCATGAGTTCTTATATGCGTGCAACACATTGCTATATCTCTAAGGAGAAGATTTTGTCCATTTTTTTACCGTTCATCTGCTAACTTTAACTTTTCTTTGAAATATAATTTTACTCTTCTTCTTTTAACTTGGCTTGTATTTGTTTGACTATTTACATATATTTTAAAAACGATATCTACATAGGATTTCAATTGTAGCAGAAAATCAGAGCTCCTTAAAACTCTTAGCACAACGTCCCTGTCACTTGGCTGCCTGTCAACCAGTGACTGATATAAATGTCTGGTGGACATAGCTAAGGACAATATAAAATGCCAGGTGACAGTCTTACCAACCCCATATAGGCAACTACAATCAACAGAGACTGATGTCAATGGAAGTTGCTTAGCTTTGTTTAAAAGCATATTTATTATTTTTCCTAATTATAAAAATAACACAGGATCAAAGGAGATAATTCAAAGAATACAAAAATGTATTGCCAAAATGATTTGTAGAATATTTGAACCAATTACAATTGCCAGCACCATTATATGGAGATACTGTTTTAGTGTACTCTCAAACACTGGGTAATATCATCTTTAAATTACCAGTTTTATAAAGTGTTTGTGTTTTTAAATGTATACATCCTGATTACTTGTGAATTCAAATATTTTTTAGCATGTGTATTTATATTTCTTTTTGAGGAGGAAATTTCTTGCTCGTGCCTTTTTCTGTTTTTTTTTCCGGCGGGGAGCAGGGGGATTCTTATCACTTTGCATAAGCCCTTTATACTATTTTCAATTGAGATAATATTTAGGGGCTAGTGAAGCGTGTTATTTTTATTCTCAGACTCTTCCATTCTATGTGATCCACTAACTCCCAGGTAAAGCTACACCTGGAGGATGCAGAGCTTAGTGCTTGTTGCATGGAGTATGGAGAGAATACGCCCTTCCCCTCAGTATGAGAGCTAATACAGGAGGTTTGTGGCCTTAGCATAAGGGGATATAACAAAGAAGCTAGACAAGTCTGCCCCTTCTGGGACAAGAAATCTATGAAGAAGGAGGGATTAACAGGAAAAAAATGAAGAAGGTAGTACTACATGGTCTATCCCTCACTTTCAAACTCTCAATGATTTACTTTCCTGGAGAAGAATGCTTTTGTCTTTAGATATATACAGGTAAGCAATGTACATAATTAGGCCAAAAATGTGCTCATGTTACAGATACAGGAAGATAATATAAGCACTTTATTTTACCTACAAATACTCTGCTCTTCACATTCACTTTCCTTTATATTCGCTATATCATCTCTACCTTCTGTGATCTCACAGCATCAGAAAGAACTGGGTCCTCAGACTGGGAAGAATTACCTGGAGATCTACCCCTGAAAAAAACGGTCGGTGAAAACCTTGTGAATAGCAGCAAATCATTGTCTGATATAGTGCGGTAAGATGAGTCCCTTAGGTTGGAAGGCGCTCAAAATACTGGGGGAAGAGCTGCCTCTTCAAAGTATAGTCAACCCTAATGACGTAGATAGAGTAAAGCTTTCGGGGCCTTCATTTTCAGATGTGGCATTACTCAAAATGAGAAGAAACAGCTGCAAACGTCCATTAAAAATTGGAAAATGGAATGTAAGAAGTATGAATTTTAGAAAATTGAAAGTTGTCAAAAATAAAATGGAAGCTTGAAGATTGATATCATAGGCATTAGTGAGCTGAAATGGACTGGTATCAGCCATTTTGAATCAGATAATCATATGGTCTACTATTCTGAGAATGACAAAAAAAAAAAAAAAAGAGGAACAGCATCACATTCATTGTCAAAAAGAACATTTCATGATCAGTCCTGAAGTACAACACTGTCAAGAACAGCCAGTTAATACGACTGTTATTCAAATTTACTTGCTAACCACTAATGCCAAGATGAAGAAATTGGAGATTTTTACCAACTTCTGCAGTCTGAAATTGATCAAACATGTAATCAAGATGCATTGGTAATTACTGGTGATTGGAATGTGAAAGTTGGAAACAAAGAAGAAGGATCTGTAGTTGGAAAATACGGCATTATGATAGAAATGTTGTCAGAGATTGTGCGACATAATTTTGCAAGACTAAGGACCTATTTATTGGAAATACCTTTTTTCAACAACATAAAGTGTGACTATATATGCGGACCTCACCGGATGGTATACACAGGAATGAAATCGATTACATCTGTGGAAAGAGAAGATGGAGAATCTCAATATCATCAGTCACAACAAGGCCAGGCGGGCAACAGTGGAACAGACCATCAATTGCTCATATGTAAGTTCAAGTAGAAGCTGAAGAAAATTTAAACAAGTCCACGAGAGCCAAAGTAGGACCAATGACCAAAGACCAGATGAATCATGAGATGACATCAACATCATACATGAAGAAAGAAAAAGGTCATTAAAAAGACAGGAAAAAAAGAAAAGACAAAAATGGATATCAGAAGAGGTTCTGAAACTTGCTTTTGAACATAGAGTAGCTAAAGTGAAAGGATGAAATGATGAAGTAAAAGAGGTGATTGGAAGATTTCAAAGGGTGTCTTGAGAAGACAAATTAAAGTATTATGATGACATATGCAAAGACTAGAATTAGAAAACCAAGAGGTAAGAACATGCTCAGCATTCCTCAAGCTGAAAGAACTGAAGAAGAAATTCAAGCCTTGAGTTGCAATATTGAAGGATTCTATGGGCAAAATGGAGGCACAGTGGTTAAGTGGTTGGCTGCTAACCAAAAGGTTGGCAATTCAAATCCACCAACTGCTCCTTGGAAACCCTATGGAGCAGTTCTACTCTGTCCTATAGGGTTGCTATGAGTGGGAATCGACTCAATGGCAACGAGTTTAGTTTGGTTTCTATGGGCAAAATACTGAATGATACAGAAGCATCAAAAGAAGATAGAAGGAATATACAGAGTTGCTGTTCCAAAAAGAATTGGTCGAGGAATTGATGGAATACCAATTGTGATGTTTCAACAAATGGATGCAACACTGGAAGTGCTCACTCCTCTAAGCCAAGAAATTTGGAATATAGCTTCCTGGCCAGCTGACTGGAAGAAATCCATATTTGTGCCCATTCCAAATAAAGGTGATGCCAACAAAATGCAGAAATTATTGTATAATATCATTAATATTACATGCTAGTAAAATTTTGCTGAAGATCATTCAGAAACGGTTGCAGCAATACGTTGACAGGGAACAGCCAGATTCAGAAAAGGATGTGGAACAAAGGATAAAATTGCTGATGTCAGATGGATCTTGGCTGAAGGCAGAGTATACCAGGAAGATGTTTACCTGTGTTTTATTGACTATGCAAAGGCATTCACTTGGGTGGATCATAAACAAATTATGGATAACTGTGAAGAATGTGAATTCCAGAAGACTTATTGTGCTCGTGCAGAACCTGTACATAGACTAAGAGGAAGTTGTTCCAACAGAACAAGGAAATACTGAATGGTTTAAAATCAGGAAAGGTGTGTATTTCATCTGAATGCTGAGCAAATAATCCGAGAAACTGGACTAAGTTAAGAAGAACACGGCATCAGGATTGAAGGAAGACTCATTAACAACCTGTGATGTTCAAATGATGCAACCTTACTTGCTGAAAGTGAAGAGGACTTGAAGCACTTGCTGATGAAGATCAAAGACTATGGCCTTCAGTATGGATTACACCTCAACATAAAAACAAAAATCCTCACAACTGGACCAATGAGCAACATCACGATAAATGGAGAAAAGATTGAAGTTGTCAAGGATTTCATTTCACTTGGATCCCCAATCAACACCAATGGAAGCAGCAGTCAAGAAATCAAAGGACCCTGGATGCTCTGTTAACCCAGAACTAAAACCATTCCCGAAGCCCACTCTTTAGACAAACATTACACTGGACTCTAAAACATAAAATAATACTCTTGAAAAGTGTGCTTCTTAGTGCAAGCAAATGGGCAGCTCCTGTCCTGGGGCAGGATGAGAAGGCAGGAAGGACAGGAACTGATTGAATGGACACAAGAAAACCCAGGGTGGAAACGGGGAGGGTGCTGTCACATTATAGGGACTGAAACTAATATCACATAACAATATGTGTATAAATTTTTGTATGAGAAATTAACTTGAGCTGTAAACTTTCACCTAAAGCACGATTAAAAAAAAAAAAAAAAAGAAAGAAATCAAAGGAAGTAATGCTTTAGGAAAAGTGGCTGCAAAAGACCTCTCTGAAGTGCTAAAAAGCAAAGATGTTAACTTTGAGGACTAAGGTGTGCCTGACCCAAGCCACGGTATTTTCCATCACCACATATGCGTGTAAAAGCTGAACATTGAATAAGGAAGACAGAACGAGAATTGATGCCTTTGAATTATGGTGTTGGCAAAGAATATTGAATATACCGTGGACTTCCAGAAGAATGAACAAATCTGTCTTGGAAGAAGTACAGCCAGAATGCTACTTAGAAGGAAGGATGGCGAGACTTCATCTTACGCACATCTTATTTTTACTTTGCACATGTTATCAGGAGGGACCAGTTCTTGGAGAAGGACATCATGTTTGTAAAGTAGAGGGTCAGTGAAAAAGAGGAAGACCCTCAATGAGATGGACTGACACAGTAACTGCAACAATGGGCTCAAACATAGCAATGATTGTGAGGATGGTGCAGGACTTGGCAGTGTTTCATTCTGTTGTACATAGCGTTGTTATGAGTCGGAACTGACTCAACGGCACCTAACAACAACATCTCTAACACATCATTAAAAAGGTAAGGACTAATTTTTAAATGAAGGGAAGTTGACAAAAACTTCCCAAATGTTTTAGGACTTCTTTCTTTCTGTGTGTCTCTCTTACACACACACACACACTGTTTAACCTAAGTGATTAAAACGTTTTCTAAAGAAATTTGACAGTAGGCATATAAACACCATGGATCCACTGAAGATTGATCAGCAAATTGAAGTGGGGTGCACTAGTTTCTTGTGGCTACTGTAACAAAAAAAAGAAATTTATTCTCATACTGTTCTGGACTTCAGAAATACAAAATCTAAGTGTCGCAAGGGCTGCATTCCCTTCGGAGACTCCAAGGGAGAATACATTATTTTCCTCTTCCATCTGCTGGCATATGTCGGCGTTCCCGGACTTGTGGCGACATCACTCCCATCTGTCTCCATGGTTACATAGCCTCCTCCTTTTGTGTCTGTCTTTGCCTCTTTCATATTAGGACATTTGTGATGGAATCTAGGACCCACCTGGATAATCCAGGATAATTTCCTTATCTCAAAATCCTTAACTTAATCACATCTGTCACCATAAAAGTTAATATTCACTCTTTTGCCACACAAGGTAATATTCACAGATTCCAGGGATTAGGTTGTGGACATATTTTCTGGGGGGGTGCGACCCAAACATTAAGTGGGGAAAGGTGAGTTATTGTCAAAGACCTGGTATGTCCTTTTCTTAGTGACAGAAAAGAGTAGAACTGTGTGTTTCCTATAAATTAATTGTGATTTCTCCCCAGTAAATGTTGCTTTATTTACTGTAATTTGTTACAGAGAAAACAGAGCACCTATTTTTCTTGGTGATGAGATACATATAAGTAAAATATCAATAGATGACTAATCCCAACATAAAATAGTAAAGTTATCTATTTTCTTGGTAACTGAAGTCAATCAATTTTCTCAAAAGACAGGTAGAGCAAAAGAATATATACCTTGTAGAGTGTATGGTCTGAAAAGTTTATACAGAACTTGAGAAATTAATGAAAATTCTACAAATATCCTGGGAAGTGTGTATTAATTTTAAGGGAAATATTTATCCTATCTCCTGGAAAACTGGAAAAACCTCAAGGACCACGAGTTAATTCTAATTGGATAAACAATTTGAAAACCAATGAAGTGTGCATGAAGTATCACAAATTAACTGGCAGATATTCAGTCTACTGTACAAAAAAATAAATAAATAACTTGGTGTTTGGATCAAAATAGTAGTAGGATCTAGCATTTTGCTTAATTTTTGTAGTAAAAACAGACAGACTTTTTAAAAATTCTATTTATTTTGTTAAATTCTCTTGTTGATTAATTCTTTAGATTGGCTTAGTTCTGCTATTGAAGGCTATAATTGGTCGTTTACAAATGGAGTCTAAGTTTTCTATAGCTTTTTTGTTTTTATTTTTTGTTGTATGTTACTTTCTTCTAGTCTTTGCTTAAAACTCATTTTTAGCTACACCAATAGCAAATGAACTTATTCTATTTGGAAAAATCTAAATCATTACAGATCAGACTAAAATTCTCTTTGCTCTCCTACCCTGATTCTGGTTCCTCCTCCCTTTCCCCAAAAGTACCTGCAGTATTCCATTTTCTAAATATGTGTTTTTCTCTGCTTCATCTAGAGAATGAGGTGGGTATGTTCCATTCTTTCTATATACTCATTCACTTATACTCACTGAAACATCACTTCCTAAGCACCTGCTCCTACACTCTGGTTGCCTAGTCCAGCTCTTATACACAAAGTGAGCAACCTGTGTGTGGATGGATGAATTTTATCCTTGCTCCTAGCTTTAGACTAAAGAAAATGTTTACACACACAACAAATGTATGACTTTTACCATTACCTTTGGTATTGGAAGTATAAATATGTTTCTCACAATTACTGTCTTAGTTATCTAGTGTTGCTATAACAGAAATACCACAAATGGATGGTTTCAACAAACAAAAGTTTATTCTCTTACAGGCTAGTAGGTAGAAGCCTGAATTGGGCGCCAGCTCCAGGGAAGGTCCTGGAGGAAGGTGCTTCTCATCAATCTTTCCCTGGTCCAGGAGCTTCTCAGCACAGGGACCCCAGGTCCAAAGGACACTCAATTCTCCGGCTCTGATTTCTTGGTTGTATGAGGTCCCCCTGTCTGTCTCCTTGCTTCTCTCTTTTATACCTCAAAAAAGATTGGCTTAAACTGTAGATTAATCTTGTAGATTGAGTATACATAACTGCTGATAATCCCATCTCATTAGCATCAAAGAGATAGGATTTACAGCACATAGGAAAATCACATCGGGTGACAAAACGATGGACAATCACACAATACTGGGAATCATGACCTAGCCAAGTTCACAGATATTTTGGGGGACACAATTCAATCCATGATAGTTACTAATTTCATAAAAAATGTCAAACTGTGATTGCCGCATGTTGGTTCCCAAACTCCTAAGGACAAATAGTTGTAAGAGTATTTTAAATCACATAAGCAAGGAAGCAAAAGCTTGTTAAGCAAAGTCATTTAGCCAAATGCCCACTCAAAGCAGACGCAGAAAACTCTGTAATAACTCTGCTAAATGTTGTCTCGAAAGAAAGCTGCATTCATTGTGCTTAATTTACCTCAAATGCTTTTAAGAATAAACTCCCCAGTACTGAGTTATGGAATGTTGAAGGTAAATAGTCCTTGGAGAGCATATTGCAGGTTGTTATAAGAGACACATGTCATTTTAAACTAACCCTTCAGCATCTGTTTCAGCCTCTGATTACAAATGATGAAACTGACAATAATTCACACTCCATGAAAAGGAAAGGGGGTGATTACGGAGGATATATGATCTTTATTCAATGCAGAATACACCTGCTGTGTTTTCTCTTTTACCTGGCTATCTGGAAGAAAACTCTCCTAACCCCCACCACATGGGAGAGGGGATCGTTATGCCCTTTGCAATATCCGACTCAACTTCTATGTTTTTCTTCTTTGCATCTTCTTTGCACCTAAACCAAACAAATGTGCTATGAAACAGTTTTACCATCAACGATGTTTACAAATTTAGCTCCTGTGATAAACTATAAGAGACATGTCAATCTGTCAAGGAATGACATGAAAGCCATTCTAATATACTACTACTGCTTACCACCACCTATATACTTTTATTCAAGTCCAGTGTTTTGCATTAACGTCCATTCAATTCTAGCAGTGCTTTTGCAACGCCTTGGAATCATATGGGGAGTTTAAAAAATACTAACGTCTGATCCCATCCCCAGAGGTGCTGATGTAATTTGCCGAGAGTGAGGTCTGAGCATTATTTTTATGTGTCTGTTTGTTTTGTATTTTAAGTTGCTAAGCTTGAGAATAACTGCATGTATAACATCCCACTGAGTAATTGACTTCATTTTATTGAGTTGTTCATCAATATGTTCTAAGACTTTAATAACTTCAGTTAATGTGCTGTAATGTACCCTCAACCACTATTGTCCTTTTCCCTTCTTCTTCACATTCATTCAAACCTCTTAGTTTTAATTATCTGAATAGCAGACATATGCCAAGCTTATTGATTGTACACGTATTTACTGTTGACAAATGATCTGGTAGAACCAAATTGCAATGGGATTTCAATCTCAATTTTAGCTAGGGTTTTTGTTTGCCAAACATATAGTATTGCAAATTCTAGATGAAAATAACCAGAAATTTGGCTAAGAAGAAGGCATGAAAACTATTTTGGCAAAGATTCCAATTGGCTGCAAAGTAAATCAAACCAAGAGAAGAATGCTGACTCACTGACAAGCTGATTCAATGAACCTACAAGTTGGTTCATTGAGTCTTTGGAAAATGCCTTTAATATGAATCATTTCTTTGTGTCTTCATAACGACTGAAGAATCCAGCGACACAAAATCTATGCACACGTTATTTCTGTCATTTCTACATTCTTCATTGATTCTTTGAACAGATATGTATTGCTTGCCTTGTGTATACATAGGGCACTTTTCTAGTCACTTGCAGGACGTATATGAATAAGGTTTCCTGAAAGAACTCAAAATCTGTAGGAAAATGTGTGTGTGCACACTTACATGTGTATGTGTGTATGCGTGTGTGTCTGTAAGTCCAGCAGGAATTCTAAAGTTAGGTAAAAGATATCTAATAGAATATGTATTATTGAATATGTAGAGTTTTGAATAAAGCATATGCAGTATTATATTCTGTTATACTTATAAATTTTTTTAAAAAATCTTTAAGACATTGGTTGGTTATAAATATTGAGAGCCCAGGAAACATGACTGTAATGTAAGATAAGTTATATTCAGTCATTTAATGGGATAAAAACACCACAGGATTATGGAGTAGAAAGATAGATCATCCATTTGGGATACTCAGAGAAGTCTCCAACTAAGATGATGTTGCAAATTCACCTGATCAGTAAAGTTTGGCTGATCAGTAAAGTTTGATACTTTGGTTTATCATTGAGTAGCCTTTGGTGATTAGGGATAGGTAGGGCCTATAACTCCCTTCTCCCATTACCTCCCGATCAGGGGGCATAATTTGGTGAAAGCAAATCTTAGACCAGTTAGAAACATTTATGGACAAGTAGGTACAAAATCGTAATGCAGCTTGTTCTTGGAGCTTGGGCAAATCTCATTCTCTGTCATTGGCGTTTCCAAGTAACCTCTTTGAAAGAAAGATTCACTCTGAAGGTAGATAAGGTATGTTATGTTAACAGGACCAGCCAGCCTCTAAAAACTGGAAGGACATAGACCAACTGGGCTCTAGAACCAATGGTACTGGTCTATAGTTGTGCCAGTTTTTTTATTCTGTTCTACATTCATGCAAGTGCATTGGGATCTTAAGAAATTTTCCTAACTTACCATCTATTTTGAGCAGTATTGATTTGACCAGTAAAAATATTTCTATTAGCCCTTAAGCAGATTCAAAAACCCTCTGGTATAGATTCAAAAAACAATATATGAAGTGCTAAATACCTACCTCTAGAGTGTAGATTATTTATTAGCACATTTCAAAATACTTATTAACTACCCCTATGGTATAGATGGAAACCCTGGTGACGTAGTAGCTAAGTGCTACGGCTGCTAACCAAAAGGTCAGCAGTTCAAATCCACCAGGCGTTCCTTGGAAACTCTAATGGGCAGTTCTGATCTGTCTTATAGGGTCGCTATGAGTTGGAATCGACTTGATGGCAACAGGTTTGTTTGGTTTTACAGCATAAATTGGAGCCCTGGTGGTGCGGTGGTTAAGAGCTTGTCTGCTAACCAAAAGTTTGGCAGTTCGAATCCACCAGTTGCTCCTTGGAAACCCTATGGAGCAGTTCCATTCTGTCCTGTAAGAGTCGCTATGAGTCAGGTTCGATGGCAAAGGGTTTAGTTTTTGGTTTGGTATGGTACAGATTAGGAGCCCTGATGGCGCAGTGGTTAAAGCATTTGTCTGCAAACCAAAAGGTCGGTGGTTCCAACCCACTAGCAGCTCCACAGGAGAAAGATATGGCAGTCTGCTTCCATAAAGATTCACAGCCTTGGAAACCCTATGGGGCAATTCTATTCTCTCCTATAGAGTTGCTATGAATTGGAATCAACTTGACGGCAGTGGGTTTGGTGGGTTCGATATGGGACAACTTGGACAAACACATACTTCCTGCTTTTATATAAAGTAATCATCCCACAGACAATAAGGTGGATGAACTATTTGAATTGAGACTTGAAGTGTGAGTAGGAGCCTATCAGGTAGACTAGAATGGAAAGTACATGCCATGGTGAGTACAGAGCAGAGAAAGTGCATGGTGCAAGTTGTTCAGTATACTGTACTTGGAGACCAGAGTAAATGCATGGGAGTGACAAGAGGTATTATTGAGCAGGTAACACTAGCTACCATCACCCATCTGTCAGTTTATCATACTGTGATGGCTTGCATGTTGCTGTGATGCTGAAAGCTATGCCACCAGTATTTCAAATACGAGCATGATCATTTATGCTGAACAGGTTTCAGCAGATCTTCTAGACTAAAACAGACCAGGAAGAAAGGCCTGGCAATCTATTTCCAAAAATTAGCCAGTGGAATCCCTATGGATTGCAATAGAATATTGTCCAATATAGTGCTGGATGATGAGCACCTAGGTTGGAAGTCATCAATGGACTCAAGTATATTAAAAATTATGAGGATGGTGTGAGACCAGAAAGAATTTTATTCTATTGTACATGGAGTTGTCACGGGTTGGAGCCAAATCAACAGCAACTAACAATAACAATACTTACTAACTGATGAAGGCCTTATACACTGTGCTAAGTTTCCCTGGTCTTTCGTTCTATGTAGAGAAGTTGGTTATGGACTAGATGAATAAGTTTAATTTTAATTACTCCAGGTAATGTTGTACCTTAATACCATGGGAATCGAATTTGAAGCCCACTCTTAGCAATTGCACAGGGTCTTCCTGCATGTGTTCTGGGCATTACTCTCACTCTTGGCTTTATCTTATTTTTTCTACTTACAATTTTCTTTGTAAAATTGTCACATTTCTCATTTTTTCATTTTTTATAGTAGATATACTTTTATAATTTGCCTTATGTAATTTCTAGGAAAATATAAGACAAATATACGTACATATATACGAAGACATCTATTATTATTAGCTTAGAAGTCTGGGCTTCATCCTTCAAGACGTTGGAAGCTATCAAATATTTTTTGCTGGGGACTGACATACTCACATACTTTGCATGTATTTTTGCCACATACGAAGGTTGGCTAGAGGGAGGTGGAGTTGGAAGGTTTATCAAAATAAGATTTGGGGCCCTATATCAGAATTTTCTTGGTGATTGTTAAGAACACAGTATCTGGGGATAAGGTAAAGGAATCTGCTCTTCAAATGATGTTTTATTCACACTTGAGTTTGGAACCACTGGAGAAGTCCTAGAGATCCACTGGGAGAACTTTCACTAAGGCAAGTCACCGACAATGAGAGCCTGAATAAAAGAAGTGACAACAAATGTTGGAAAAACAGCACATGCAGGGGCAGATAATCCAATAGGCAAGGTAAGCACATTGCTTACTTTGCTTACCAGATCATCTGTAGTGAACACTTTCACATTTTTTTCACCACATGAAAGATTCTGCTTCTAGGTATGGCTGTCATCTGTGTCTCTCTCAACCCCACAGCACCTTCTTATAGAATCAAAACCTCTTTTCAAATTTACAGTCCCTGACAGGGGCAGATGACCCAGTGAGCAAGGTAAGCAAGTAAGATTACTTGTGCTTACTTACCAATCTGTAGTGAATGGATTAGTAAGTAAGCACAAGTAAACCTGTGCTTACCTTGCTTACTGGCACAAGTAAACCTGTGCTTACCTTGCTTACTGGGTCATCTGCCCCTGAACACTTGTGAAAGATAATAAGTTCTAAAGTAATTTGTATTGCTTTGTCGCTATTCCAGTAAATATCCAGTTCTATAGGACTGCTTGAAATACCACAGCTGTATATATCAGCACTTATAAAACAACAGGAGCCCTGGTGGTGCAGTGGTTAAGCGCTCAGCTGCTAACTGAAAGGTCAGTGGTTCAAACTCACCAGCTGCTCCGCAGGAGAAAAGATGTGGCAGTCTGCTTCCATAAAGATTTACAGCTTTGGAAATTCTATAGGGCAGCTCTATTCTGTCCTATAGGGTTTCTATGAGTCGGAATCAACCTGACAGCAATGAGCTTGGTTTTTGGTTTTCTAAAACAACAAAAGTGATACCAGAAAGGAAACAATTCAGCCCAGTAGCTTCTCAGAGTTGCTCCCTGCCCTATTTGGAACTTCTGCCTTTAAATCTGACAGTTTATCGGATGCAGCTGACTGAGAGAAGTTACTGAGATGTTAGAAACTGAGTTTTCCCAACAGAGAAACCTAGAAGATTTTAGTTTTCACAAGAAACAATTTGCTATTATCAGAATAGAACCCCAACCACATTTTACCCCTTAAGCTATAGAGGATGCCTCAGGCAGTAGATGAGTGAATTGTTTATTTATCAGTCTCAGATTTTTGGTGAGATTCAAGCTAATCACCAGTGAGAAAAATGAGGCAAGATACTGAAAAGACCTGCCTATTTTAATCCCTAAAAGATCTATATCTAGGCATGGCTCAAGTGGCTGTTCTTCAAAGCCACTAAGATAGTTGAGTGATCACTCTCACTACTGCCAGGCCCACGAGGAGGTCCCTGCATGATGCTTGGAGTGAGTGACACACTTATTAGTAATGACTTTTTCTTTCTCCAGCAGGTGTTCTTTTGCAAGAAAAGATGGCTGAAGTCTGAATTATATATAGAGAGCTCCTGACAGTCCTACCCTTTTCTTTTTTTCATTATCATTTTATACATGTGCTAGCTGCGCAACCAGGTTTATAATGAAAGAAATTTTATTCTTATACTTCTGTAGATTGAAGGGATGCCTGAATGGTATAAAGGATATGGTTTCTTCCTGTATCTTAACACCATTTAAACTGTGTGTCTTAGTTACTTAGTGCTTCTATAATAGAAAAATCATAAATTGATGGCTTTAACAAACAGAAATTTATTCTCTCACGGTCTGGGATGCTAGAAGTCCGAATTCAGGGTGCCAGCTCCTGGGGAAGGCTTTCTCTCTCTGTCAGCTCTGGGTGAACATCCTTGTCATCAGTCTTCCCCTGGTTTAGGAGCTTCTCAGCATAGGGACCCGGGTCCAAAGGACATGCTCTGCTCCCCACGCTTCTTTCTTGGTGGTATGAGGTCCCTCTCTCTCTGCTCATTTCTCTCTCCTTTTATCTCTTATAAGATAAGCATGATGCAGGCCACATGCCAAGGAAAGTCTCCTTACATCAGATCAGCAATCAGGGCTGTGACCTGAGTAAGGGTGTTGAATCTCACCGTAATTCTCTTTAACATAACCTAATCTTGCCTCAATAGCCACAGGCAAAGATTAGGATTTACAATACATAGGAAAATTGCATCAGATCACAAAATGGAGGACAACCACAAAATACTGGGAATCATGGCCTAGCCAAGTTGACACACATTTTTGGGGGGACACAATTCAATCCATAACACTGTGATGAAGGGCACTCTGGGAGAGAGACTATGATAAAACAGGGGGCAGGGCAGAACAAGAGATGATAGATAAACAGAGAGATGGTACATAGATAGAGAGACGGATGGATGATAGATAGGGGTGGAGAAAGAGAGAAAGTTAGGTGTGGCAAAAATCTGAAGGAAGGATTGGGAAAACAAAAGTACTATTTTCTTATTAAGACTTGACAAAACATGAATACAATAATTTGTCCATCTATTTTCCGTTTCTTTATACTTTCTTAAGGAGAAATATTCAGTTTGAAGACTACACAAAAATTAAAGTTGAAAAAACTAATTAAGGCTAGTAGTCTGTGTTTTGTTGTTGGCTAAATCTGTTGCTAGGAGAAAAGATCTACCCCTTAAAAGGATTTAAACCGAACTTTATAAATGGCACACTGCACTCATTATTAGGCAAGTCAGGAAGTGAAGAGTTCAGAGACCTATCTCCTTTACCATTATCAGGCTCAGTGGTCTGGAAGAGACGGTTAATGCTCCAAGTCCCTAAACTACCAGTTGCAGTATAAATTCCCAGCAGCACAGTGACAGAAAGGTATTTGCTGCTTACATGCCGATGCTTCTTCAGCCCTTCAACAAGATGCAGGGCCATCTGAGAGAGCCCTAAATTTACTTTCTTCCAGAAATATATCAAAAAGTGCCTTTTAATTACTTTCTACATTTTGAGAAACAACAATTTCCCAAAAGGTAAAAACCTCCTTTGACAGAGAAGATTCTGATTGATTGACCAAAGAGGTGACTTCTGAGACAGAGGCCAAACCCGTTGCTGTCGAGCTGATTCTGACTCATGGCAGCCCTGTAGGACAGAGTAGAACTGCCCCATAGGATTTCCAAGGAGTGGCTGGTGGATTTGAACTGCTGACCTTTTGGTTAGCAGCGAGCTCTGAATCACTGCGCACCAGGGCTCCAAACAGGGGCCAGGTGACTTCAATTCCAGTATTTGAGAATAGGGTTCTGATAGTGAGTGGAGATCCTACCTCAGACTCTGTTCTCCTCCTTACAAGAATCCCTGGATTCTTGAGTCTTTATGGTTGACATTTTTATGACCTAATTTGTGAAATAATGGCCAAAACACTCTTTCCTACCCTGATGGTGATTCCACATCTGGAATACAAAAAAGGAAATGCAGACGATCTCCAGGAAATTTTCAATAATAATGCTACTCCTTATCATTTAGAGTCCCTGGGTGGTGCAAATGGTTAATACACTTGGCTGCTAACCAAAAGGCTGGCAGGCGAGTCCACCCAGAGGAACCTCGGAAGCAAGACCTGGCAATTTGCTTCTGAAAAATCAGCCATTGAAAACCCTGTGGAGCATAGTTCTACTCTGACACACATGAGGTCTCGATGAGTCAGAGTTGACTCAAAGGCAATGGGTTTTATCTAGCATTTCTAGCACCTACTATGTGCCATAACATATGTTTTTTATCATGTAAGAACACTCTCATTTAATCTATATGATAAACCCAAGAAATTTGGTGCCTTGTCCTCTATGAGAAACAAGCTTTTATTTAATATATGTTCAGTTAAAAAAAAAAAAAGACAAAATTTTCAAAACCTGAAGTCTAAGAGGAAAAACAGGACAGGGACTTTGGTAGTGAAGGTGTTAGAAACTTCTGGGCCTGGAATCAGAGAGTAGGCCTGTTGCCTCATAAAAGTCTCTTTCAGTTCAAAACTTATCTATTTCCTAAGCTGACATGTTAAGCAATAAATCATTTTGTAAGGAGGTTAGAGTCACCTAGAGACACTCTGAGAAAAGATAATGGATTAATCAAAATTTAATTATGTCCCTCAGCTATCTCGAGTTTTTGTGTTTTATTTTGTACTTGAGTAGATCTTGGGTTCAAATCTAAGACTCTAGTGATTTATAAACATTTCCTATTAGGAAGAGATAAGGCAAAAAAGATCTGCCTTTCAAAGCCAAAAGAATACTTTTGCAAGACACAAATCTGCCAGCACGAGTTACTATATATATGTCTGGCAAAGACAGGAAGGGAACACAAAAATGGAAACAGACATGCCTGGCTGGAGGGGATAGGTTTCATTTTCCCAATTGCTCTTCTTCCCAGCAGGAGGGATGTGAGGTTTGAATTTCAAATTACTTTTACTGTCTTAAGGCAAATATCAGCTCACAACTCTGGACAGGGGAAAGACAGTGACCTAAACGTTACTTGAGTACCTAATATTTTCAACCTCAAAGGGATATGGTCTTATATATCCTTCACAGCAATCCTGTGAGATGGTCATTATTTCAGTTTTCACAGATAGGAAACTGAAGATCTGGAGGCTAGTGACTGCCTGATGTCACTAGCTAGGAAGTAGCAGAGAAGTAATTTGAGGCCAAATCCATGTGGTTATAAAGCCCATGCCCTATGGCCAGGATCTGTCAGAAGCTCCATCCATTTCCTCTCCAGAAGCAGGATTGAAACACGAAACAATTATACTCCTTAAAGACAGCTACAGCAACTCACCCTGCCATGCCTTCTCACTTGGAGGCCTCTCTTTGTCCTAGCTTCATGTTCTGACTTCTTTACTGACATCGTCCCTCAGACTTTGGCCTTGCCTTGCAAAAATGCAATAAAATAATTTTCTTGAACATGCCCCAAGTGAAATGCCAAATATAAAGGTTTTAAGTAGTAATTCTTAAAATATATGTAAGATAAAGATAATTTAAAAAAAAAAAAAAAGCCTGTACCTAGCAGAACAAACCTAGCTCTGAAAAAACCTGAAGTTACGGGAGAGTGCCAATAAAAGGGAAGAGGAGTGGGAAGTTACAGCAGGAAGGAGAATGGGAAATTAAAAATATACCATGTGGAATTAATCAATTCTACTTTCTATGTAATAGTAGAGAAATTTGTATGAACATCAGGAAAGAAACAAATTTTCATAGAATAGAAAAGTACAGTATAACTCTCACATTAAACAAGAAGAAAAAAGGAGATGAACTAGGAGTCCTAATTTATAGCATAAATACACATAAAACATAATGAAAAATGCACAAATAACAGCAGATAAACTAGATAACTAGGACCTTCTAAAAATTAAATATTTATGCTTTATCAAAAGAGTAAAAAGAGAACCTACAGACTGGGAAAAAAAATGACAAAGACATGTCTGACAAAGATCTAATCTCTAAAATACATAGAAAACTCTGACACCTCAACAACAAAAAGACAAATAATCCAGTCAAAAAGTGGGCAAAGGACATGAACAGGCATTCAGGTGGCTAACAAACACGTGAGGAAGTGCTCATGACCATTAGCCATTAGAAAGATGCAAATCAAAACTACAGTGAGATACCACCTCACCCCGGCAATAATGGCACTGATCAAAAAAACAGAAAACAACAAATGCTGGTGAGGTTATGAGGAGATTGGAACTCTTATACACTGGTGGTGGGAATGTAAAATGGTACTACCATGATGGAAAATGTTATAGCACTTCCACAAAAGCTAGGAATAGAAACGTCATTTGATCCAGCAATTCCACTCCTAGGTATACATCCTAGAGAGATAAGACCAGTGAAATAAACAGACATACACACATCCGTGTTCATTGCAGCATTATTCACAATAGCAAAAAGATGGAAACAACCTAAGTGTCCATCAAAGGATGAAAGGATAAACAACTTGTGGTAAATACACATAATGGTATACTACACAACAATGGAAACCCTGGTGGTTAAGAGCTACGTCTGCTAACCAAAAGGTCGGCAGTTTGAATCCACCAGGTGCTCCTTGGAAACCCTATGGGGCAGTTCTAGTCTGTCCTATTGGGTCACCATGAGTCAGAATTGACTTGATGGCAATGTATAAAAGTAGTAGTAAGCAACAATAAAGAATAATGATGAGTCCATGAAACATAACATGGATGAATCTGGAGGACATTATGCCAAATAAAATAAGTCAATCACAAAATAACAAACATTACATGACACCACTTTTATAAAAAGGCAAGAATAGATTTATACACAGAAAGTAACATTCTTTGTTAGTTACCCGGGATGGGAGAAGAAGGGAGAGAGAATCACTTACTGTAAGATAGTAGACACACGTTAATGCTGGAGAAGGGAAAGACAGTACACAATATGGGGGAAGTCAGCACAACATGACCAGGGTAAATGAACACACTGAGAGGTATGCAAGAGTAAAGGAAAACTACAGTAAACACTATAGCATGTACAATTCTGCAACAACAGTAATAACAACCAAAAATTTGTCAGTGGTTACGTAGGTAGATATGTATGCTAACAGGTGTGGGAGGGCATATGAGAGTACACGCACATACATGTATAAGTACAGTTGTGGACATTTGTATATACGTATTTGTATATATCACCACGTATCTGTTAGTTTGTCGTAGTATAGTGGCTTGCATATAGCTGTAATATGGGAAGCTTTGCCACCAATATTTCCAATACTATCAGGATCACCCTTGGTGGACAGGTTTAAGTGGAGTTTCCAGACTAAGAGACTAGGAAGAAGGACCTGGAGTTCTCCTTCTGAAAAAATTGGCCAGTGAAAGTCTTATGAATAGCAGCCAAACATTGTCTGATATAGTACCAGAAAATGAGCCCTTCAGGTTAGAAGGCACCCAAAATACAACTGGGGAAGAGCTGCCTCCTCAAAGTAGAGTCAACCTTATGAAGTGGCTGGAGTCAAGCTTTTGAGACCTTCGTTTGTTGATGTAGCATGACTCAAAATGAGAAGAAACAGCAGCAAACATCCATTAATAATCAGAATGTGAAATGTACAAAGTATGAATCTAGGAAAATTAGAAGTCATCAAAAATGAAATGAAAGTCATAAAGAGAGATATCCTAGGCATTAGTGAGTTGAAAAGGACTGGTATTGGCCATTTTCAGTTGGACAATCATATTGTCTAATGTGCTGGGAATGACAAATTGAAGAGAAAAGCGTCACATTTATTGTCAAAAAGAACATTTCAAGATCTATCCTGAAGTACAATGCTGTCAGTGATAAGATGATATCAATACACCTATAAGTAAGGCCAATTAATTCAACTATTATTCAAATTTATACACCAACAACTAAGACCAAAAATGAAGAAACTGAAGATTTTTACCAACTTCTGCAGTCTGAGATTGATCAAACATGCAATTAAGATGCATTGATAATTACTGGTGATGGAATGAAAAAGTTGGAAACAAAGAAGAAACAGTAGTTGGAAAATATGGCCTTGGTGATAGAAATGATTCTGGAGATTGCGTGATAGAATTTTGCAAGACCAGTGATTTATTCATTGAAAATACCTTTTTTCAACAACATAAACGAGACTATACACGTGGACCTCACCAGATGAAATACAAAGGAATCAAATGGACTTCATCTGTGGAAAGAGACAATGGAAAAGTTCAGTATCAGTCAGAACAAGGACGGGGCCAACTACGGAACAGACTAATTGCTCATACGCAAGTTCAAGTTGAAGCTGAAGAAAATTGGAGTAAGTCTGCGAGAGCCAAAATATGACCTTGAGTATATCCCACCTGAATTTAGAGACCATCTCAGGAATAGAATTGACACACTGAACACTAATACCAAAGACCAGACAAGGTGTGGAATGGCATCGAGGACATCATACGTGAAGAAACCAAGAGGTCATTAAAAAGGCAGGAAAGAAAGAAAAGACCAAAATGGATGTCAGAAGAGACTCTGAAACTTGTTTCGAACGTCAAGTAGCTAAAGCAAAAGGAAGAAATGATGAAGTAAAAGAGTTGAACAGAAGATTTCAAAGAGTGCCTCAAAAAGACAAAATAAAGTATGATGATGAAATGTGCAAAGACCTGGAGTTAGAAAACCAAAAGGGAGAACATGTTCAGCATTTCTCCAGCTGAAAGAATTGAAGAAAAAATTCAAGCCTTAAGTTGCAATATTAAAGGATTTTATGGCAAAAATGTTGAACAATGCAAGAAGCATCAAAAAAGGATGGGAGGAATACACAAGTCATTGTTCAACCATTTCAGGAGGCAGCATATGATCAAGAACCGATGGTACTAGGTAGACCCAACATTGTGAAAATGACAATTCTACCCAAAAAATCTACAAATACAATGCAATCCCAATCCAAATACCAACAACATTCTTTAAAGAGATGGAAAAACTAATCATTAACTTTATATGGAAAGGGAGGAAGTCCTGAATAAGAAAAGCACTATTGAAGAAGAGGAAGAAAGTAGGAGGAATCACACCACCTGATTTCAGAACCTACTATACAGATATGGTAGTCAAAACAGCATGGTACTAGTACAACGGCAGACACATTGACTAATGGAACAGAATTGAGAACCCAGATGTAAATCCATCCACCTACGGTCACCTGATCTTCGACAAGGGCCCAAAGTCCATCAAATGGGGAAAAGATAGTCTTTTTAACAAATGGTGCTGGCAAAAATGGATGTCCATCTGCAAAAAAAAAAAAAAAGAAACAGGAGCTATACCTCATACCTTACACACAAACTATTTCAAAATGGATCAAAGACCCAAATATAAAACCAAAAATTATAAAGTTCATAGAAGAAAAAATAGGACCAATGCTAGAGGCCCTAATGCACAGCATAAACAGGATACAAACCATAACCAACAACACACAAACTCCAGAAGATATACTAGATAACTGGTATCTTCTAAATATTAAACACTTATGCTCATCAAAAGAATTCACCAAAAGAGTAAAAAGAGAAGCTACAGACTGGAAAAAAAATTGGGGGTGTTCAAGTCAGAAAAAGGTCCAATCTCTAAAATCTACAAGAGAATCCAACACCTCTACAACCAAAAAAACAATTAAAAAATGGGTAAAGGAAATGAACAGACCACCAAAGAAGACATTCTAGCGGCCAACAGACATATGAGGAAATGCTTGCCATCACTAGCCATCAGAGAAACGCAAATTAAAACCACAATGAGATACCATCTTACCCTGGCATTACTAGCATGAATCAAAAAAACTAGAAATAACAAATGTTGGAGAGGCTGTGGCGAGATCGCAACTCTTATACACTGCTGGTGGGAATGCAAAATGATACAACCATTTTGGAAAATGATATGGCGCTTCCTTAGAAAGCTAGAAATAGACATACCATACGATCCAGCAATCCCACTCCTAGGAATATATCCTAGAGAAATAGGAGCCGTCACAAGAATAGACATATGCACACCCAAGTTCATTGCAGCATTGTTCACAATAGCAAAAAGATGGAAACAACCTAAATGCCCATCAACAGATGAATGGATAAACAAACTATGGTACATACACACAACGGAGTATTATGCAAAGATAAAGAACAATGATGAATCTGTGAAGCATCTCATAACATGGATGAAACTGGAGGAAATTATGCTGAGTGAAATAAGTCAATCACAAAAGGACAAATATTGTATGAGACCTCTATTGTAAAAACCCATGAAAAAGTTCACGCACAAAATGTAACAATCTTTGTTGGTTACCAGGGATGGGAGGAGTGGGGTGGGAATACTAAATAGGCAATATATAAGTGGTATCTTGGGTGAAAGGTGAGACAGTACACAATACATGGGAAACCAGCACAACTTGTACAAGGAAAGGTCATGGAAGTTCCATAGACACATCCAAACTTCCTGAGGGACTGAATTGTTGGGTAGAGGGCTGTGGGGACCATGGTCTCAGGGAACATCTAGCTCAACTGGAATAACATTGTTTATAAAAACAATGTTCTACATTCTACCTTGGTGAGTAGCATCTGGAATCTTAAAAGCCTGTGAGTAGCCATCTAAGATACTCCACTGGTCTCATTCCTTCGGGAGCAAGGGAGAATGAAGAGAACAAGATACAAGGAAACGATTAGTCCAAAGGACTAATGGACCACAATTACCACGGCCTCCACCATATTGAGTCCAGTACAACTACATGGTGCCCAGCTACCACCACTGACTGCTCTGACCAGGATCACAACAGAGGGTCCTGGACAGAGCTGGAGAAAAATGTAGAGCAAAATTCTCACTCACAAAAAAATACCAGATTTACTGGCCTGACAGAGACTGGAGAAACCCCGAGAGCATGGCCCCCGGACACTCTTTTAGCTCAGTAATGAAGTCACTCCCGAGGTTCACCATTCAGCCAAAGATTAGACAGCCCCATAGGACAAAACAAGACTGATGGGGCACAACAGTTCAGGGACAGGGCCTGGAGGGCAGGAGGGGACAAGAAAGCTGGTGATAGGGAACCCAAGGTTGAGAAGGGACAGTGTTGACAGGTTGTGGGGTTGTTAACCATTGTCATATAACAATATGTGTACTAACTGTTTAATGAGAAACTATTTGTTCTGTAACCCTTCATCTAAAGTACAATTTAAAGAAAGAAAAAAAACCAATGGTAATGAAGGAAGAAGTCCAAGCTGTACTGGAGGCATTGGTGAAAAACAAGTCTCCAAGAATTGATGGAATTCCAACTGAGATGTTTCAGTGAATGGATGCGGCTCTAGAGGTGCTCACTCATCTATGTCAAGAAATTTGGAGGACAGGTGCCTGGCTAACCGACCGGAAGAGATCCATATTTGTATCCATTCCAAAGAAAGGTGACCAAATAGAATGCGGAAATTATCAAACAATATCATTAATTATCACATGCAAGTAAAATTATGCTGAAAATCATTCAAAAGTGGTTGTAGCAGTACATCGACAGGCAATTGCTAGAAATTCAAGCCAGATTCAGAAGAGGACATGAAACATGGGGTATCATTGCTGATGTCAGATGGATTTTGGCTGAAATTAGAGAATACCAGAAAGATATTTACCTGTGTTTTATTGACTATGCAAAGGCATTTGACTGCATGGATCATAACAAATTATGGATAATATTGGGAATAATAGGAATTCCAGAACACTTAATTGTACTCATGTGGAACCTGTACATAGACCAAGAGGCAGTTGGTCAAACAGAACAAGGGGATACTGCATAGTTTAAAGTCAAGAAAAGTGTGCACCAGGGTTGTATCTTTTCACCATACTTATTCAATCTGTATGCCGAGCAAACAATCTGAAAAACTGGACTATGTGAAGAAGAACAAGGCATCACATTTGGAGGAAGACTCACAGACAATCTTCTATATGCAGATGACACAACATTGCTTGCTGAAAGTGAAGAAGACTTGAAGCACTTACTGTTGAAGATCAAAGACTACAACCTTCAGTATGGATTACACCTCAACATAAAGAAAACAAAAATCCTCACAACTGGACCAGTAAACAACATCATGATAAATGCAGAAAAGATTAAAGTTGTTAAGGATTTCTTTTTACTTGGATTCACAATCAATGGCCATGGAAGCAGCAGTCAAGAAATCAAAAGACGCATTGCTTTGGGCAAATCTGCTGCAAAAGACTTCTTTAAAGTGTTAAAAAGCAAAAATGTCTCTTTTAAGACTAAGGTGAACCTGACCCAAGCAATGGTAATTTCTATCATCTCATATGCTTATAAAAGCTGGACAACAAATAAGGAAGATGGAAGAAGAATTGGCACCTTTAATTTTGGTATTGGCAAAGAATATTGAATATACCATGGACTGCCACAAGAATGAACAAATCTGTCTTGGAAGAAGTACAGCCAGAATGCTCCTTGGAAGAACGATGGCCAGACTTCATCACACGTACTTTGATCAGGAGGGACCAGTCCCTAGAGAAAGACATCATGCTAGGTTAAGTAGAGGTTTCAGCAAAACCGAGGCAGACCCTCAACGAGATGGATTGACATGATGGCTGCAACAATGAACTCAAGCATAACAATTGTTAGGATGGCACAGGACTGGGCAGTGTTTCATTCTGTTGTGCGTAGGGTCACCTTGAGTCAGAATCAACTCAATGGCACCTAACAACAACATTTGTATGTACTGTATACGTATTCATATATAAAATACAGCACATAGGAACCACAGTTATGGAACTTCTTAGACATATCCTAACACCTTGTGGGACTGATTTAGATCAATTGGCATAACATAATTTGGTGAGTAGCATCTGGGGTCTTAAAATTTTGTGAGTGGATATCTAAGATAAAACTATTTGATCTCTTTCTGTCTGGAGCAAAGGAGAGTGAAGGAAACCAAAGGATCAAGGAAGCAATTAGTCCATAGGACTAATGGTTCACACAAACCATCACCTCCTCTAGCCTGAGACCAGAAGGACTAGATGGTGCCCAGCTACCATCACAGACAACTCAGACCAGGGACACAATAGAAGGTCTTAGTTAGAAATATGAGAAAAATGCAGAACAAAACTCAAATCCATAAAAAAAGACCAGACTTCCTGGACTGATAAAGACTGGAGGAACCCCAAGATTATTGCCCTAAGACACGCATTTAGCCTGGAACTGAAGCCATTCCCAGAGGTTATCTTCCAGCCAAATAATAGATTGGCTTATAAAATAAGCAATAACGTCCATGAGGAAAGTGCTCCTTAGAACAATCAATTATATGAGACCAAAAGGGGAACATTTGCCCAAAAACAAAAACCAGAAGGCAGGGAGGGGCAGGGAAACTGGAGGGATGGAAACAGAGAAGGCAGTGTGGAAACAGAGAGATTGCTGACACATTATGAGGACAGCAACCAATGTCATGGAACAATTTGTGTATACATAAATTGTTGAATGAGAAACTAATTTGCTATGTAAACTTTCACCTAAAACACAATAAAATGTTCAAAAAAACAGGCAATGAAGAGTATATTGATGAAATTATTAAAAATAAGTGAAAGAGAAAATAATAAAGTAAAATAAATAATAAATACTAAGCAGTGAAATCATGTTAATTAAAGTACTTGAAGTGTAGAGACCAAATTCCTCTTTTTAAAGACAGAGTGCAATATTGTGGGTTATTTTATTTTATGTTGTTTATAGAGAGCAAAGTATTAAATCTAGGTTGAAAATAAACAGATGGTTTATCAAATGTAGATGCAGCCACAAGAAAAGCAAGAGTGGCTGCATTAATATCAGACAAGGTAGAGCTTAAGGTTGTTCACGATAGCAAAACGATGGAAACAACCTAGATGCCCATCAACAGATGAATGGATAAACAAACTATGGTACATACACACAATGGAGTACTAT
>NW_004444075.1:1285421-1303346 GCF_000243295.1 Trichechus manatus latirostris
TGTCACTGAATTGTACATGTAGAAACTTTTGAAATGGTGTAACTTTGGCTATATATATTTTCACCAAGAAAAAGGTCCTCCAACGTCGAGAAGGGAGAGTGTTGACCTGTCGTGGGGCTGTTAACTAATGTCATAAAACAATATGTGTACTGACTGTTTAATGAGAAGCTATTTGTTCTGTAAACCTTCATCTAAAGTACAATTTAAAAAATTTTTTAAAAAAAAGAAGTGATTAGGTTTAGGATCCACCCTACACTGGTATGGCCTGAACTGATTGACTGATTACATTACATTACATTGCATTGTGGAAGGTGACTACATTATATTAGATTATGTTATAGAAGATGTATATGTTACATTTCGGTACAGAACAGTACATTAAGGAAGATAATCTGCTTGACCCAAGCCAACTGATTTAATCACATGTAATTACTCCATGACAGCAACTAGATTAGTGTTTGGCCAAACCACTAGGAATGTTAGCCTAGTCAAGTTCATACATAATGTTCAACATCAAAGAAATAATAGGAGACATCAATATATTTATGTAAGAATAGAACCAGAAAAAAAACCCAAACTCATTGCCATCAAGTTGATTCAGACACAGTAAAACTGCCCCATAGGGTTTCCAAGGAGTGGCTGGTGGATTTGAACTGCCGAACTTTTTTGGTTAGCAGCTGAGGTCTTAACCACTTTGCCACCAAGGTTCTGAGAATAGAACAGGTTTTGTAAGTAAGAAATGAGTAATGATACTTGAATCTTAATTTGCTAGTGATATACGTTGTTGTTGTTGTTAGTTACCATTGAATCTATTCAGACTCATGGCGACCCCAAGCGTGCAGAGTAGAACTGCTCCATAAGGTTTTCAAGGTTGTGACCTTTCAGAAACAGATTGTCAGGCCAGTGTTCTAAAGTGCCTCTGAGTGGATTTGAACCACCAAACTTTTGGGTAGTAGTTGAGCACTTAATCATTTGCCTCACCCAGAGACTCGCAGAGACCTATAAAACCAAATCTGTTCCCATAGAGTCAATTCCGACTCATAGCAACCCTATAGGAAAGAGTAAAACTGCCCCATAGGGTTTCCAAGGCCGTAAATTTTTATGGAAGCAGACTGCCACATCTTTTTCCTATGGAGCAGCTGGTGGGTTTGAACTGCCTGTCTTTCGGTTAGCAGCCAAGTACTTTAACCACTGCACCACTAGGGTTCCTTATTGATGTATAGGCCTTTAAACAAATTGGCTAAGAAGTGTTTTATGTGTGTATTCACTGAGTGTCTAAAATTCTGTTTACCATTTGGTAAAAAAAGGTCTCTAATCCTAACTAGGCAGTTGAAACCCACCAGGTGCTCCATGGGAGAAAGATGTGGCAGTCTACTTCCGTAAAGATTTACGGCCTTGGAAACCCTATGGGGCAGTTTTACTCTTTCCTATAGGGTTGCTATGAGTTGGAATGGATTCAATGGCAACTAGCTATAGGGGACCTGGTGGCTCAGTGGTTAAGAGCTCAGCTGCTAACCAAAAGGTCAGCAGTTCAAATCCACCAGCTGCTCCTTGGAAACCCTATGGGCCAGTTCTACTCTGTCCTACAGGGTCACTATGAGTCCGAATTGACTTCTTGGCAGTGAGTTTAACTAGATATAAGGTTTAGAGGCACTTTTGATATAAACATTAGAAAATTAACTTTGAGATAGTGGTTGAATTAAACAGGAATTTAAACCTAAAAGTATAAACTAAAGAACGATGCAAAGGAGAACTGATTATACAATAACCTACTGGGTATAGCAAAAGCTTTTCTCAGAGAAAAATACATAGTATTAGACTTGAATGCCTGTATTATTAAGAATGAAAGATTAAACATTAAAATAAAACTTAGTACTTTTATCGGTCAGAATTCTTAGTGCAACTGAAAAAAAAAAAAAAAAATGTTGCCCTGGTGGTGAAGTGGTTAAGAGCTCAGGCTGCTAACCGAAAGGTCAGCAGTTCGAATCCACCAGCCACTCCTTGGAAACACTGTTGGGCAGTTCTATTCTGTCTTATAGGGTCGCTATGAGTTGGAATTGACTGGAGGGCACACAACAATAACAACAACAAAAAAAGTTATAGAATCTACTCTAGTAAATAAAAACAAATAAATTTATCAAAGGATGACTCTGAGAATCTCAAGAAGGGCTGGAGACTCAGATTTGGATGACACACAGTCTGACTCCAAACTTACACGACTAGGCTGCTCCAGTGAAAACTCTGCTGTCTCTGCTCACGGGCAGAAGCATCGAGGTGTGAACTCTGAATCTTCCATGTGCCCCTATGTCACTGCTGTGTTGGGAAGCTGATGTGTCTGGTCAGGCCAGATGAGCTCAACATAAAAAAGAAATTTAAAATAAAATAAAATTTAAAATTAATAAAACGGCAGAAGTAGAAAGAAAAACTAAATTCCAAATCTGGTATTGGAACATATTATAGAATCACTTTCCTGACATTAACATAACATTGACATGGGAATAGAAAAACAGGTCAATGGAAAAAACAGAAAAGCTCTGGAAATCTATCTTATATATTTGAAATTCTATTGCTCACAAAAAGAGAAAAAAGTATTTTATCTGAGTGGAAAGGGGGAGGGTTTATTTAGTAGATGATGTTGACAAGAGTGGTTGTCAGTATGAAAAGAAACGAACTTGAATCTCTTTCTCACATGATGTACAATAATTTCATCTGGATTAAAAGTTTACTTTAAAATAAACTAATAAAGTAAATCCACACAGAAAAAGGGAAGAAGAAATTCATTTTAAATCAAGTCTGGATATCTGATTAATATCTAGAAATGAGCATTCTATTTGTCAGATTGAGTCTGCATTGAAGACATAGAGTAACCATAGTTCTCAGGGCAAGGAAAGAATAATCCCCTCCCTCCAAATAAATATTAAAGGAATAGCAGGAGGCAAAAGAAAGAAAAAAAATTGTTTGTCATTTATCTTTCAAGTTTAATAGGTGAAATATATCTTAATAAAGACATTAGGAAAAAAAGAAACAGCTATGACATATTACCACAGACAATTTATCTATGTAAGGAGCAGAGAATGATTTTATCTCAGTAAAAACAAACATACAAAACAGACATTCTCATATACTTGTATGTACATATACAAATAACAGGAAAGATACGGTGGAGTCAGGGGAGTGGAATAAAAATAGGGTTTATTTTTTCCTTTATAAACTTTGTTATATAATTATTTCATCGTTATAACAAGCATGTTACAGGCATACCTCGGAGATATTGTAGGTTCTGTTCTACACCACTGCAATAAAGTGAATATCACAAGAAAGTGAGTCGTGAATTTTTTGGTTTCCCAGTGCATACAAAAGTTATGTTTATACTATATAGTAGTCTATTAAGTGTGCAATAGCACTATGTCTAAAACAACAATGTAAAGACTTTAATTAAAAAATACCTTATTGCTAAAAAAAAATGCTAACAATTATCTAGCCTGGATTAGACTTTGGCTTAAGGGAATGTTGTGGCTGGTTTGATCTTCTATCCAGACCACTAAAACTTTCTCCATATTACTAATAAGGCTTTTTTGCTTTCTTATTATTCGTGTGTTCACTGGAGTAGCACTTTTAATTTCCTTCAAGAACACTTCCTTTCCATTTATTTGAACTTGGCTAACTGTTTGGCACAAGAGGCCTAGCTTTTGGCCTGTCTCGGCTTTTGACATGCCTTCCTCACTAAGCTTAATAATTTCTAGCTTTTGATTTAAAGTGAGAGACATGCGAGTCTTCCTTTCACTTGAACACTTAGAGGCCATTGTAGGGTATTAATTGGTCTAATTGCAATATTGTTGTGTCTCTGGGAATAGGGAGGTCTGAGAAGAGGGAGAGAGATGGGGAAACAGCTAGGGGGTGGAGCAGTTAGAACACGCACAATGTTTATCGATTAAGTTTGCCATCTTATATGGGCACAGTTCGTGGTGCCCCAAAACATTTACAGTAGTAACATTAAAGATCACTGATCACAGCTCACCATAACAGATACAATAAAAAAGTTTCAAATAGTGTGAGAATTACCAAAATATGATACAAAGTGAGCACGTGCGGTTGGAAAAATGGCACTGATAGACTTCCTTGAGGCAGGGTTGCCACAAACCTTCAATCTGTGAAAAAGCAATATCTTCAAAGTGCAATAAAGAAAAATAGCAAATAAAACATATGGAGGCAGTAGCTAAGTTATGTCACAAGCAGCCTACTTGTCTAGGTATCACCTACATCAAGGAAGTAAGAGAACCTCAACATGGGGGTCTCCTAAGAGCCCACAGGAAAAAGTACTAGCAGCTGTGCGGGTGTCACAATTGTTAATTAAATTGGCCTAGATGCCAAATTACAACTGTAAGTAATTTTGTATTCTTTTACCTCATATCCTTTCTCTGCACCAGGCTTTTGCAGCTGTAAGTAGCAGCTGATTAGTGGGAAGAAGGGCAGAAGTGAAAAACAGAGAAACTGCCCACCCTTCCCTTCTGCTTTGCAGTATCCCTGCTGAAGGTAAACCCAAGTTGAGAGAGGAGAAAACTAGATGAGAATCTGGATTTTTGCTTCACTCTTTTATTCAACAAATGTTTATTGAATGCCTACATTGTTCCGGTCACTATTTTAGGTTCAAGAAATAGATCAGTAAAAAAGAAAAGGAAATAAAAAGTGCTTACCCTGAAGAAATTTTCTAGTGAAGGAAGACAGAAAGTAAATAAAATTAGTAAATTATCTATCAGAATGCCATTGGTCAAAAGGTAGGGAACGCTGCCATGAGGGTGGAATTTGTAATTGTAAATAAGATGGTCAGGGAAGGCTTCACTGAGAAGATAACATTTGAGCAAAGACTTGATGGATGTGATAGCTACCTGGACTAGACTTTTAGTACCTAGAAAAAGTGACTATTGCTTTATCATCTGAAAGTGATTGAGAAAATATGGCATTTACCCACGTTTTAATCCAGGGGCCACAAAGAGCTATTCCTCAGAGTGAATTTAATGGGACTGGCAGGAAAGGATAAAGTATCCTATTCAATTCAAACTGACTCACTTTAATAAAGTGATTATATATAATTTAAGGGAAAGAGCACCCAGAGCCAGATTCCACCACTGCCAACATTCTATACACTTAAAATGTGCTTGTTTGATGTTCTGTTTGCACTCAGGAAAAAAATATCTCTACTTGCAGGGTCCAATCTAAATCCATTTGTAACTCTCTCCATAGCACTTTTCACAATCGGACTCTTATATAGTCCAAGAATAGTTGCACAATTTTCAGGAGGGAGACATGGCTATTATTTGAGTTAAGAGTGTAGCTTGTCTCTGTGGTCTGCAGATAAGAGTGCACTTTTCAGGGCGGCTGCCTGGAGGACTGATTTTCTATAATTTCATTGTGTTCCTAAAGGTCAGAGCTTTTTCTCTTGCTTCCTTGAGATGTAGCACTAGTTTCATGAGGCAAACTCGTCACTTCATATTCATAATTCATCTGCTCACAGAAATGAATTAAAAGGAACTGCTCTGTTTCACTCAGCATTTTGTCAATACGAAATATTAATGTGCTTACAATTATAAATAGATGATATAATACTATTTTTCCCTACCTCATGATCTAATCCATGTCACAGGTAGATAAGAAGGCTATTTCTGAAGCTTATGGTTTGGTGGAGAGACTCCGAAACACAATTTTGTTTTTGGGTCTATAATTTTAGAGATAGATAGACTGCCTGTCTTCACAACTAGCATGTAAGCTTATGAGGATGAAGACTTTGTCTTATTTACTTTTGTTTAAAAAAAAGGAATAAAGGAGCGAGTGATTCAGTATATCTTAGAATTCTTTTATAATAAAGCATATAATTAAGTGGGTTAATCTATGCCGTACATAAATTGTGTCTTTTGTAACATGACTGCATAAAGTCTGGTATTGTGTAATTAGCAGTATTTGTTGTTGTTTTTAGTTGCTGTTGAGTCTATTCCAACTCAGCAACCCAATACGTGCAGAGTAGAACTGCTGCATAGGGTTTTCAATGCTGAGAACTTTCGGAAGCAGATCACCAGGCCTGTCTCCCAAGACACCGCTGGGTGAGTTCGAACAGCCACCTTTCAGCTAGTAGTTGAGTGTTTAACGGTTTTTGCCACCCAGGGACTAGAAATACTTTTCAGGACCAGATTAACATAGGAAAGCAGTACAAGAACAAAGGGGAAGAAAGTAATTATTTGACATTACTCTTTCCAGGTGTCTCATCTGCATTATTTTACTGACATATCACAACTATTTTATACATAGTAATACTATCTCAGTCATCCAGTGCTGCTCTAACAGAAATACCACAAGTGGATGGCTTTACAAAGAGAAGTTCATTTTCTCATAATCGGGTAGGCTACAAGTCCAAATTCAGGGTATCTGCTCCAGGAGAAGGCTGTCTCTCTCTGTTGGCTCTGGAGAAATGTCCTTGTGATGCATCAGTCTTCCCCTGGTCTGGGAGCATCTCAGCGCAGGAACCTCAGGTCCAATGGACGCGCTCTGCTCCCGGCACTGCTTTCTTGCTGGTGTGAGGTTCCCATGCGTCTCTGCTTGCTTCTCTCTTTTATATCTCAAAAGAGATTGGATTAAGACACTATCTAATCTTGTCAACCTCATCAACATAACCTCATCACAATAATAGAATTTACAACACATAAGGAGATCACATATAACCTCATCATAGTGATGGAGTTTACAACACATAAGGAAATCACATCAGATTACACAATCATACAATACTGGGAATCATGACCTAGCCAAGTTGCTACTCACATTTTCTGGGGGACACAATTCAATCCATGACAAATACTATTATTCTAATTTTGCAGTTGAGGAAACTGAAGCTGAAACAGATCAAGAAGCTTTGCGACGTTACAAAGCCAGTAAGTAATAGAGTAGATATACAACCCAGACCTGTGTGGCTTCAAACTGTAACTTTATTGTAGCTGCTGGGTCTTACTAAACTCTGAATTATATTAAAGAGCAGAAGAGGCAAGCTTTGACTTCATCTCTGGCTTTTCTTATTCAGAGCTTTTCGTTGCTGGGCAACTTTGCACTTTCCAATTGGAGCCCTAAAATTCCACTTCCTCTGACCTGGACTGAGAGGTACCTAGTATCCTGTTTTTTTTTAGGATGGCTTAGTGATAAATTATTCAAATAAAAAGTATATTATTAAGAGACCATGTTGAGATACAGCCTCAGTTTGAAAGAAATCACAGATGTCAATGTAACAATAGTATTATGGGAATGATTTCCTTTTTTTGTTTACACAACTAACACGAGTGATTCACTCTAAATCTTTCACTAAATTTATTATGCTCCTTGAAGTGGGGCATGCTCCATAAACCTGGATGAGATAGTGCTTGTGCTACATATCAGTTAGGGGCCTAGAGGGAAATATAGGTTACAAAATGAGGTGTACACATGACTAGGGGTAAAACATCAGCAAAGAATCAAAATAGACATTTCTCTTAAAAATGACAGAAAAATGGTCAATAAGCACATGAGAAGATGCTCAATATCATTAGCCATCAGGGAAAGGCAAATCAAAACCTCAAGATACCACTTCACATCTATAATAAAATGTGGCTTTAGTGAAAAAGACAGATAATAACACATATTGGAAAGGACATAGAGAATTTGGAAGCTTCATACATTGTTGGTACCAAAAAAACCCAAACCTATTGCTGTTGAGTTGATTCTGACTCATAGTGACCCTATAGGACAGAGTAGAACTGTCCCATAGGGTTTCCAAGGAGCGGCTGGTGGATTTGAACTGCCAACCTTTTGGTTAGCTGCCAAACGCTTAACCACTGGTGTCAGGAATGCAAAATATGGTGCACTTTGTAAAACAGCCTTGCAGTTGCTCAAAATATTACACATGGAGTTACAATATAATCCAACAAGCCCACTCTTAGATATATGCTCAAAAGAAATGAAAACATATGTCCACACAAAGAATTTGTACACAAATGTTCCTGGAGCTCTTGTGGCAACTTTATTTATAGTAGTCAAAAACTGGAAACAACCCCAGTGTCCATCAACTGTTGAAAAGATAAATAAAATGTGGTATATCTATAAAATGGAATATTATTTGGCAATAGAAAGGAATGAACTACTAATACATGCTACGACATGGGTATACCCTGAAAACATTATACTAAGTGAAAGAAGCCAGTCACAAAAAGACCACATACGGTATGATTTCATTCATACATAGGCAAATATGTAGAGACAGAAAGGAGTCCTGGTGGCACAACAGTTAAAAGCTCAGCTGCTAACGAAGAGGTTGACGGTTTGAACCCATTCAGCTCCATGGGAGAAAGACCTGGCGATCTGCTCCTGTAAAGATTAGAGCCAAGAAAACCCTACGGGGTGGTTCTACTCTGTCAGATGGGGTTGCTATGAGTCAAAATCAATTTGATGACACCTAACAATGACATAGACATAAAGTAGATTAGTGGTTGCCTAGGATTAGAGGACTGGGGATGTAGGAGAGCTGACTGTTAAAGGATATAGTTTTTTTTGGAGGGGGGTGGTGAAAATATTCTAAAGTTGATTATGGTGATGACTGGACAGCTCTTTGAAAATACTAAAAATCACTAAATCATATAATTTCAATAGAGGAATTTTATGGTATGTGAATTTTATCTCAGTAAACCTGTTATAATTAAAAAAGAGAGAGATTGGAGGAGAGCACTATTTCCAAAGGTACGGCAGAGTTAAAAGATTAACAAGGGATGATTGAGCATTCAGAGACTAGACACGGTGAGGTGTTATTAGCACCTCTAGGCCTGAAGGGGCAAGAGAAAAGAGCAGTTAGTTACTCTTTGGAGAGAACTAGGAGTCCCTGGGTGGTGCAGACAGTTAAGCACTCAGCTGCTAACCTAACACACCCAGAGTAGCCTCAGAAGAAAGTCCTGGTGATATGCTTCCCAAAGGTCACAGCCATGAAAACTCTATGGAGAACAGTTCTACCCTGCAACACATTGAGTCACCATGAGTCAGAAGTGACTTGGCCACAACTGATACTTAGCTGTAGCTGAGGAGAGGATTGTCCAAGAGGAGATATGACCTTTGGTAGAGAAATGCAGCCATTATCAACTTGTGGCTGTGCAAGGAGTGAGCCAGTAGAATATATACCCTGATTTCTCTCCCCTCCCACACTCTGATCTCCTGCTAGTGTCTTTCCTTGGTCAAATTCAATTAGCAAAGGAGCTGGGATGGTACAATCCTTAGAAATCAGCCTCCTGGAGCACAGATCCAGGTGAAGAAGGGTAAAGAATGGATCTGAAGGGATACTCAGGACCCAGTCAACACACCTGCTCTTATACAGAATGCACTGCTTAGGCTCTTAAACCCTCTTCCTCCTCCCAAGCATCCTGAAGAAAACCTGCTCCCTCTCAAGGCTCAATTCAACAATCACTGCTCTGAGGCTTTCAAAACCATTCAGTCAGGGAAAATTGATCATTTCCCTTGTTGTACTTACTGGTTTGTAGCTCTGCTTACCACCATACAGTATGGGGTTGAGATAGATAGTCCTACATTCATATCCCAGAAATGTCACTTATTAAATATGTAACTCTGGACAAGTCAATCTCTCAAAACCTCAATTTTCTCATCTGAAATATGGCAATAATAGCTTTCAGGGCCAAGATGGTGGAGTAGTCAGATGGCTTCCTATGTCCCTCTTACAGCAAAGACCTGAAAAAACAAGTGAATTGATTGTATATGAATATCTAGGAGCCCTGAACAAGGCAAAGTTGAGGAACTGGACTGAGTGATGGGGTGGGGAGAGAGAGACAGTTCAGAAGCAGCGAGGAGTTGCCTGACCTGACGCGATCAGCTCAGGGTTTGCAGTGAGGATGGCAAACAACTGGGTGCTTGCTTACCCACTTGGGAGGTACTTTCCACATCGAGAGAGATCTGGCAGCAGTCTACCTGGACACTCTGAACCAGTGAAAAGCAGTATTCAAGTGGCTAAAGATAAGTGCCTGTGCATGGTCTACCATGGGGATTTAAAAAAAGGAAAACCCACTTGGGAAAAACCTCACTCCCATTTACCTCCTCCCCCCCAACTCTGCTCCCAGTCCTGGCTGGCTTCAGAGATCTGTGAGTCTCCTGGACAAGAAGTAGATCCCATAAGGCACCCTGACCCATTCTCCTGTCCTTGGAGAGGGAACAAACTAACAAACATGGAAAAATAAGCTACCGGCTCCCCTAAGCCAGGAACTCAGGGTTGGCACAGCTCCTTTGCCCAGGCACAGGCATAAAGGGTCTGCAGACCTTGAGTGCCTTCCACCCCTACATAGACTTGTATGGGCCCATCTCAACAGCATAAGCCCTTACTACCACAGTACAACAAGGTAAATACCTGAAGTCTAACTGCAACTGTTTCAGCTGTGAAGTGGCAGATTTGTGACGTTTGACACTACTCTGCCCTTTAACAGGTGCCTTACCTGTCCACATCAGGGGCTGGGGACTGGTGGCTCCACCCACGCCACCTAGCCACTTGCTACAGGGGTCAAAGAATAAGTGGTGCCCCCAAGTCCTCACAGCCAACAGAGTAGGGTGCTCATAGTCCAGCTGCAAATCTCACCTACCTACTCTCTCTAGGGAACAGGGACACTCTTTCCTTTCAGACACTCAGGGGCAGCCGTCAGCCCCCTGCCTTGCTCAGCTTGTGACCCCCTATTGCAGGCAGATACCTGTGCCTACACCAATCACCCATGCCTCTCTAAGACTGTAGGTGAGAGCCTCCAACACACACTTGGTGACCAATTGCCTGGACACCTGAGCTGAATCCATACAGGAAAATTTAATGGACTCCTAGCCACACATACTTAGTAATGGACCTAACTACCTGGTGACAGGATGTTAGAGCTTCAAAGGAGTCAATAATAAAACTAGTGCACACAAGCATCCTATTTGGGTATATCAAAACAAAACAAAACAAGAAGCTAGGACACATTAAACAAATATAAAATAAAATTATAATAAATTATTGATGGCTCAGAGACAACAGTCAATATCAAATCACATAAAGAGGCAGACCATTATGGCTTCAGCAAGCTACCAAAATAAAGAATCAAGAAATTTTATAGAGGAAGAAAATTTCTTGGAATTAACAGAGGCAGAATATAAAAGATTAATATACATAATGCTTCAAGAAACTAGGAAGGAAACTCGTAAAAATGAAGAGAAAGCCAAAGAACATTTACACAAAGCAGTAGTGGAACTTAAAAAGGTTATTCAAGAGTATAATGACAAATTCCATAGGCTGCAAGAATCCATAAAGAGACAGTAATCAGAAATCCAGAAGATTAACAATAAAATTTCAGAATTAGACAACTCAATAGACAGTCATAGGAGCAGAACTGAGGCAGTAGAAGTCAGAATTAGTGACATTGAAGGTAAAGCACTTGATACCAACTTATTCGAGGAAAAATCAGATAAAAGAATTTAAAAAAATGAAGGAACTCTAAGAGTTACGTGGGACTATATCAAGAGAAATAACCTACGAGTGATTGGACTACCAGAACGGGGGGGATAACAGAAAATACAGAGAGAATTGTTGAAGATTTGTTGGCAGAAAACTTCCCTGATATCACAAAAGATGAGAAGATATCTATCCAAGATTTTCATCAAACCCCACATAAGGTAGATCCCAAAAGAAAGTCAACAAGACATATTATAATCAAAATTGCCAAAATCAAAGATAAAGAGAGAATTTTAAGAGCAGCTAGGGATAAAAGAAAAGTCATCTACAAAGAAGAGTCAATTAGAATAAGCTCGGACTACTCAGCAGAAACCATAAAGCCAAGAAGGCAATGGGATGACGTACATAAAGCCTTGAAAGAAAAATATTGCCAGCCAAGAATTATATATACAGCAAAACTGTCTCTTAAATATGATGGCAAAATTAGGGCATTTCCAGATAAACAGGAGTTTAGGGAATTTGCAAAAACCAAACCAAAATTACGAGAAATACTAAAGGAGTCCTCTGGTTCAAAAATCAATAACATCAGATAACAACGCAAGACTAGAGCACAGGACAGAGCAACCAGATATCGACTCAGATAGGGAAGTCACAAAAATACATCAAAGCTAAAACATTGAAAATAGGGAAACAGAGATATCAATATAAAAAGATGACAACATTAAAACAAAAAAGACTAACTTAAAAAATGTAGACATAGGACTTCTGGCAACATGGCGCTCTAGGCAGAAGCACCACACCATCCTTCCATAAAAAACTAAGCCAAACAGAGAAAACAGCAATCCTGAAACCCTAAACATCAAATGAAGAGATAAAGAACTCAGCCAAGCACCAAACGGAATAAGAAACCGACAGAGAACAGAGAGCAAGGAGACATACATGGAGAGGTCCCCTATCAGCTAATGCAGCATGGATCCGCCATCTTGCACTCCTATCAGAGACCATTAAATAGGGGGTATGAGAAAGCAGCTTCACGGAGGTTCCAGCAGGAGACAGAACAACAGGTAAACAGCAATATACACTTTCCCACTCCCCACACTTCTTCACACCCACTTGGCCTCCTCTGCATCCCGCGGCCACAGTGTCTTGGCTGGGAAGGACAAGCTCCTTGGATTCCACCCACCTGCACTGGCCAACTCCCTGAGTGCCATTTGTTGGCTGCTGGTGTTGCTTTTTTCCACTTTTGATTTCTTCCTTACCTCTCACCACCTCCCCCTCCTTTTGCTCAAATACCTGGCTCCTTGCACCATCTTTGCTTCTTCCTGAGGGGCTGTGGAGCTCCGCTCGAGTGTGCAACTGCTTCCTGGTCCATGCTGCCAGACTAGTGGGATCCTGGGGCTTTTTTGTTTGTTTGTTTGTTTTGAATTGTTTGTTTGTTTTCTTTTTCTTTTCTCGAGTTGGGAGCTGGTTCTGGCCAGGCAGTGCTGCGCAGCTTGGGACCTACCCCCTCAGCTTGCACAGATGCGCAGATGGATCCCTGAGAACATTCCTTTTTTTGTGTGTTTTTTTTTTCTTTTTTTGGGGGGGGTTTCTTGTTCTTTTTTTTTTTTTTAAATTTGTTTTGTTTTCTTTTTCCTCTTTTTCTCTTTTTGTCTTTCTTCATAACTCAGTTTCTTGTCTCTCTACACTTTCCTTCTCTTCCTGTGCCCTGAATACCTGGTGCTGAATACCTCTACGCCTCCTAGCCAGGCTGTACCTCAATACCTAGGAACAACTTCCCCAGACCTCGTAGCTGCACCGGTGGGATCCCTGGGAGCTTTGCTGTTCTTTTTTCCTTCTAATACTTATTTATTTATTCTTTTCTTTTCTTTTTTTCTTCTTCTTCCCCTTTTTGTTTTTCTCCATTTCATAGTCTCTCATCTCTCCACTCCAACGGCAAGCTCCCCTAGCACTCTTTTTTGTTTGTTTGCATGTTTTTGGCCCCTGTTCCTCTCTCCCATACCCATCTTAGCTGCACACATCACAATCTCCCCCCTCCATCCTGCCTACCTGCACTGTGCGCTTAACATCACACCACCAAGCAGCACAGGCGTGGCCTACCAGAAGCTTCCCTGCACTGATTACCAACCCGCACTGGAGGCTGTAGTAAGTGCCACAAACAATCCATCCCAGCAACTCCTCTTCAGCTAGACCTGCCATGCTGTACCATATCTGAGCGACTGACCCTGCCAATTGGAGAAGGAAGCGAAAAGTATCGTGCTCACAGAGGAGCAAACAACAAAGAACACATAGCCCACCTGCTCTGACATAGCCAAATAATAATAAAAAAAAGACAAAATAAATCTACAATCAATAAATGAGAAAAATAACTACTGAATGTCTGGCAGACAGCAGACAATATCAAAACATTTGCAGAAATAGGACAGGATGGTTCCAGTAGGTGTCAAAATAAAACACCAGATGACTTTGCAGTGGAAGAAAAGGCACTAGACCTACCTGACAGGGAATTCAAACCTCTAAAACTCAGAATTATCTGAGAGTTGAAGCAAAAAGCAGACAAAAATAAGGAAAAAATAGACAAAGTCATGGAAAAGGCAGAAAAATTCATGGAAAATACGGACAAAAAAATGGACAATTTCAGGAAAATAATGCAGGAACAAAATGCCAAAATAAATTCGCAACTAGAAATTAAACAAAAACAACAATTACAAATCCAAAAGATAACAAGATTTCAGAAATGGACAGTGTCATAAGAGGGCTGAGGAGCAGATTTGAAATGGTGGAAGACAGGATCAACGGAACTGAAGACAAATGGTTGGATACAACTTGTTCGAGGAAAACTTAGAAAAAAGGACAAAGAAATATGAAGAAACCCTGCGAATTATGTGGGATACAATCAAAAGCAAAAATCTGCAAGTGATCGGAGTTCCAGCACAGGGGGAGAAAATAGAAAACACAGAGAGGATCATTGAAGAACTGCTGACAGAAAACTTCCCCAATATCATGAAAGATGAAAAGCTGGACATCCAAGCTCAAAGAACCCCATATGCAATAGACCCCAAAAGAAAATCACCAAGGCATATCATAATCACACTCACCAAAATCAAAAACAAACAAAGAAGCCTGAGAGCAGCTCTTGAAAAACAAGAAGTCACATACAGAGGAGAAACAATAAGACTAAGCTCAGATTATTCAGCAGAAACCATGCAGGCAAGAAGGCAATGGAATGACATGTATAAAACTTTGAAAGAAAAAAATTGCCAGCCAGAATAATATATCCTGCAAAACTCTCGTTCAAATATGATGGTGAGATTAGGATATTTCCAGATAAACATAAATTAAGGGAATATGTAAAAACCAAACCAAATTTACAAGAATTATTAAAGGGAGTCCTTTGATCTGAGAACGAACAACTTCAGCTCTCACAGGCTGAATCTAAGACACAAGATCGTACCAACCAGATACCAATCTAGGAAATGAACTCTCAAGGACTATCGAAAACCAAAAGAAATACAACAGGGAATCAGAGCAGTTAATCTGTAAATACAACAACATCAGAACAATAAAAGAGAGAATAAACAATTTAGGTATAGAACCTTCTAATGGAGAGGAAGGCAAGGTGATATCAAGTAATACTAGAATGCTTCAAACTTAGAAAGATAAGGGTAAATTTCATGGTAACCACAAAGAAAGTTAACAAACATACTTATAAAAATAAAGAGGAAAAACATAAAGTCTCAGTAAAAACAAAACCTATGAAACAAAAGAAATAAAAAAAAATCCACAAACAAAAGAAATACAGCACAGGAGAGTAAGAGGAACAAAGAAAACGTCAGCACCACAATAAACTCACATCTATCAATATTTACCAACAAGATGAAAACAACCCAGATGCCAGTCAACAGATGAATGGATAAACAAACTATGGTACATACACACAATGGAGTACTACACAACAATAAAGAACAATGATGAATCTGTGAAGCATCTCGTAACATGGATGAAACTGGAGGACGTTATGCTGAGTGAAATAAGTCAATCACAAAAGGAAAATATTCCATGAGACCGCTACTGTATAACTCATGTAAAAACTTACACACAAAAAGAAACAATCTTTGTTGGTTACCAGGGATGGGGGCGGGGTGGAAATACTAAATAGGCAATAGATAAGTGGTATCTTGGGTGAAGGGTGAGACAGTACACAATACTGGGGAAACCAGCACAACTTGTACAAGGAAAGGTCATGGAAGCTCCCTAGACACATCCAAACTCCCTGAGGGACTGAATTGCTGGGTAGAGGGCTGTGGGGACCATGGTCTTGGGGAACATCTAGCTCAACTGGCATAACATAGTTTATAAAGACAATGTTCTACATTCTATCTTGGTGAGTAGCGACCGGGATCTTAAAAGCCTGTGAGCAGCCATCTAAGATACTCCACTTGTCTCACCCCATTGGGAGCAAGAGAGAATGAAGAAAACGAGCTACAAGGAAAAGATTATTCCGAAGGACTAATGGACGACAACTACCAAGGCCTCCACCAGACTAAGTCCAGTACAGCTAGACAGTGCCCTGCTACCACCACTGACTACTCTGACCAGGATGACAACAGAGTGTTCTGGACAGAGCTGGAGAAGGATGTAGAACAAAATTCTAACACACACAAGAAGGCCAGATTACTGCCCTGAAGAGACTGGAGAAACCCCGAGAGTATGGCCCCCAGATACCCTTTCAGCGCAATGGTGAAGTCACTTCCAAGGTTTACCGTTCAGCCGGGGTTTGGACAGCCCCGTAAAACAAAATGGGACTAATGAGGCACATCAGTCCAGGGACAAGTACTAAAAGGCAGAAGGGGACAGGAAAGCTGGTGATACGGAACGCAAGGTTGAGTAAGGACAGTGTTGACATGTAGTGGGGTTGTTAACCATTGTCATAGGGCAACACGTGTACTAATTGTTTAATAAGAAACTATTTTGTTCTGTAAACCTTCATCTAAAGTGAGAATAGCAGCACAATTGGAAGAATGTAACTGATGTCACTGAACTGTGCATGCACAAATTTTTCAAATGGTGTGTCTTTGGCTACATGTATTTTCACCCTCAAAAAAAAAAAAAAAGTTCTAGAAGGGAGCATGTTGACATGTAGTGGGGGTGTTAACCAATGTCATAAAACAATATGTGTACTGACTGTTTAATGAGAAACTATTTGTTCTGTAAATCTTCATCTAAAGTACAATAAAAAAATAAAAGAAAAAAAATGTAGACAGATTTTTCATATTGAGAGGAAGTCAAGGTGATATAAAGAAAGAAAAGAGTGGTACAAACTTAGAAAAATAGGGATAAAGATTAAGGCAACCACAAACGAAACTAACAATCATACAAGTCAAAATAAAAAACTAGAAAAATATAGACTCAGCAAACACAAAAATCAACAACAATGAAAACACATAAAGAAAAAACGACTCAGCAGAGAAAATTAAGGGGAACAAAGAAACTATGAACAACACACAAAAAAAGACATCAAAATGACAGCACTAAACTCATACCTATCAATAATTATGCTGAATGTAAATGGACTAAATGCACCAATAAAGAGACAGAGAGTGGCAGACTGGATAAAAAACAAGATCCATCTATATGCTGCCTACAAGAGACACACCTTAAAGACACAAACACACTAAAACTCAAAGGATGGAAAAAAAATATATCAAGCAAACAACACTCAAAAAAGGAACAGGAGTTTCAGTATCAATCTCTGACAAAATAGACTTATTAAGTAAAATCCACCACAAAGGATAACAAAGGACACTATGTAATGATTAAAGGGTCAATACACCAGGACAACATAACTATAATAAATACTTACACACCCAACGACAGGGCTCCAAAATACCTAAAATAAACTCTAACAACACTGAGAAGAGAGACAGACAGCTCCATAATAGTAATAGACTTCAACACGCCACTTTCAGTGAAGAACAGAACATCCAGAAAGAGCTCAGCAAAGAGACAGAATAGCTAACTACTACAATCAACCAACTTGATCTCATAGACTTATACGGAACACGCCACCCAACAGCATCTAAGTACACTTTCTTTCCAATGCACATGGAGCATTCTCTAGAATAGACCACATATTAGGCCATAAAGCAAGCCTTAACAAAATCCAAAGAATCAAAATATTACAAAGCATCTATTCTGACCATAAAGCCATAAAAGAAGAAATCAACAACAGAAAAAGCAAGGACAAAACATCAAGTACATGGAAACTGAACAACACCTTGCTCAAAAACTACGGGGTTATGGAAGAAATTCAGGATGGAATAAAGAAATTCATAAAATCAAATGAGATGAAAACACATCCTATCAGAACTTTTGGGACACAGCAAAAGCAGTGCTCAGAGGTCAGTTTACAGCAATTAATGCACACATCCAAAAAGAAGAAAGGGCCA
>NW_004444075.1:1303705-1341361 GCF_000243295.1 Trichechus manatus latirostris
AAAAATTGTACTCTAACAAATTTGAAAACCTAGAGGAAACAGACAAATTTCTAGAAACTCACTACCTACCTAAACTAACACAAACAGAGGTAGAACAATTAAATAAACCCAGAACAAAAGAAGAGGTTGAAAAGGTAATTTAAAAACTTCCAAAAAAAAGCCCTGGCCCAGATGACTTCACTGGACAATTCTACCAAACTTTCAGAGAAGAGTTAACACCACTACTACTACAGGTATTTCAGAGCATAGAAAAGGATGGAATACTCCTGAACTCATTCTATGAAGCCAGCATAACCCTGATACCAAAACCAGGTAAAGACATCACAAAAAGAGAAAATTATAGACCAATATCTCTCATGAACATTGATGAAAAATCCTCAACAAAATTCTAGCCAATAGAATTCAGCAACATATCAAAAAAATAATTCATCATGATCAAGTGGGATTTATACCTGGTATGTAGGGATGATTCAACATTAGAAAAACAATCAATGTAATCCATCACATAAATAAAACAAAAGATAAGAACCACATGATCTTGTCAATCAATGCAGAAAAAGCATTTGACAAAGTCCAACACCCATTCATGATAAAAACTCTCAACAAAATAGGAATAGAAAGGAAATTCCTCAGTATAATTAAGGGCATTTATACAAAGCCAACAGCCAACATCATCCTAAATGTAGAGACTTTGAAAGCATTCCTCTTGAGAATGGGAACCAGACAAGGATGCCCTTTATCACCATTCTTATTCAACATTGTGCTGGAGGTCCTAGCCTGAGCAATTAGGCTAGAAAAAGAAATAAAGGGCATCCAAATTGGTAAGGAAGAAGTCAAAATATCTCTATTTGCAGATGATATGATCTTATACACAGAAAACCAAAAGAATCCACAAGATAACTACTGGAACTAATAGAAGATTTCAGCAAAGTTTCAGGATACAAGATAAATATGCAAAAATCAGTTGGATTCCTTTACACCAACAAAGAGAACCTGAAAGAGGAAATCACCAAATCAATACCATTTACAATAGCCCCCAAGAAGATAAAATACTCAGGAATAAATTTAACCAGAGACGTTAAAGATCTATACAATGAAAACTACAAGCCACTACTGCGAAAAACCAATAGAGACCTGCATAAGTCAAAAAACATACCTTGCTCATGGATAGGTAGGCTCAACATAGTGAAAATGTCAATTCTACCCAAAGCGATCTACAGGTACAATGCAATCTTGATCCAAATCCCGCCAGCATTTTTTATTGAGATGGAGAAACAAGTCACCAACTTCATATGGAAAGGGAAGAGGCCCTGAATAAGTAAAGCATTACTCAGGAAGAAGAACAAGGTGGGAGGCCTCACACTCCCTGATTTTAGAACCTATTATACTGCTACATAGCCAAAACAGCCTGGTATTTGTACAACAACAGATACATAGAACAATGGAACAGAATCGAGAACCCAGACATAAATTTATCCACCTATGAGAAGGTGATGTTTGACAAAGCCCCAAGGTCCTTTAATTGGGGAAAAGACAGTCTCTTTACCAAATAGTGCTGGCATAAATGGATATCCACCTGCAAAAAACTGAAACAAGACCCGTATCTCACACCATGCACAAAAGCTACTCAAAACGGATCAGAGAAAGACCTAAATATAAAATCAAAAATTATAAAGATCATGGAAGAAAAAATAGAGACAACACTAGGAGCCCTAATACATGGCATAAGCAGAATACGAACCATAAGTAACAATGCACAAACACCAGAAGAAAAATTAGATAACTGGAAACTCCTAAAAATCAAACACTTATGCTCATCAAAAGACTTCACCAAAAGAGTAAAAAGACAACCTACAAACTGGGAAAAAATTTTTGGCTATGACAAGTCCGATCAGTGTCTCATCTCTAAAATCTATAAATACTGCAAAACCTCAACAACAAAAAGACAAATAATTCAATTAAAAAATGGGCAAAGGATATGAACAGGCACTTTGCCAAAGAAGATATTCAGGCAGCTAACAGACATATGAAGAAATGCTCACGATCATTAGCCATTAGAGAAATGCAGATCATAACTACAATGAGATATCATCTCACCCCAACAAGGCTAGCAATAATCAAAAAAATAAAACAAAGTAATAAATGCTGGAGAGGTTGTGGAGAGTCTGGAACACTTATATACTGTTGGTGGGAATGTAAAATGGTACAACCACTTTGGAAATCGATTTGGCGCTTCCTTAAAAAGCTAGAAATAGAAGTCCCATAAGATCCAGCTATCCCGCTCCTTGGAATATGTCCTAGAGAAATAAGAGCCGTAACACAAATAGATATATGCACACCCATGTTCATTGCAGCACTGTTCACAATAGCAAAAAGATGGAAACAACCTAGGTGCCCATCAATGGACAAATGGATAAACAAATTATGGTATATCCACACTGTGGCGTGTTCCGTATATGTCAATGATGAAGCCGTGAAACATCACAGGGAGGAAGCTGGAAGTCATTATACTGAGTGAATTTAGTCAGTCACAGAAGGACAAATATTGTATAAGACCACTATTATAAGAACTCAAGAAAAGGTTTAAACACAGAAGAAAACATTCTTTGATGGTTACGAGGGGGGGATGGAGGGTGAGGGTTATTTACTAAGTAGATAACAGGCAAGAATTATCTTAGGTGAAGGGAAGGACAGCACACACTACAGGGGAAGTCAGTATAACTGGACTAAACCAAAGCTAAGAAGTCTCCTGAATACAATCAAACACTTTGAGGGACAGAGTAGCAGGTGATCTGGGGACCATGCTTTCAGGGGACAGCTAGGTCAATTGGCATAACAAAGCTTATTAAGAAAATGTTCAGCATCCTACTTCAGTGAGTGGCATCTGGGGTCTTAAAAGCTTGCAAGCAGCCATCTAAGGTGCATCAATTTGTCCCAACACACCTGGAGTAAAGGAGAATGAAGAACACCAAAGACACAAGGAAAGTAGTAGTCCAAGAGACAGAAAGAGCCACATAAACCAGAGACTTAGTCAGCCTGAGACCAGTACTAGATGGTACCCAGCTACCACTAATGACCTCCCTGACAGGGAACACAAAAGAGAGTCCCTGATGGAGCAGGAGAAAAGTGGGGTGCGCAACTCAAATTCTAGTAAAAAGACCAGACTTAATGGTCTGACTGAGACTAGAGGAACCCTGGGAAGCATGGCCCCTGGATTCTCTATCAGCCCAGAACTAAAACAATTTCCAAGGTCAACTTTTCAGACAAAGATTGGACTGGACTATGGGGCATAAAATGATATTCGTGAAGAGTGTGCTTCTTAGCTCTAGTAGGTACATGAGAATAAACAGGCAGCTTCTGTCCGGAGGTGTGATGAGAAGGCAGAGAGGGTTGCATGGACACCGGGAAACAGGGGAAAGGAGGAGTGTGCTGTCACAGTATGGGGAGAGCAATTAGAGTCACATAACAGTGTATGTATAAATTTTTGTACGGGAAAAAATAAAAAAAAATATTAAAAAATGGTAATCATAGTCTTCTTTATTTAAAAGTGCCATTGTGAGGACTCCTTGAGATAATCCTTGCAAAGCACTTAACACCTGCCTAGTATACACTAGCCACTCACTAAGTGGCTGTTGTTTTGAGGGTGATGATTGATTGTTATTAGATTGTATGATGACATAACAGTGCTTCATTCCTCTGTATATTCCTAGTGTCTAATAGTACCTGGGCATATTCTAGGCATTTACTAAATATTTAAATAAATGAATGCCTGAAGGAATGCTGTTATTCTTTGCACTAGCCATTAGAATACCTCCTAGTCTTCAATGATTCTGATGTGCTTGTGGTCTAAAATTTGAAATACTGGAATTGCTCCAGCTCCACCCATCATTCACCACATCCAATAACTCTTTTTCTACATATTGCTTGAATCCATACTCTTCTCTATATCTTACTCCTTATGTGGACCATCAGAAATGTTCTACATAGATGTCCAGCCCATTTCATCACCCCTCTTCGATTCATTTTCCAGACTGAAGACTGATTAGTCTTTCTGTAAAGCCAATCTGATGAAGTCACTTCTTCTCTCCTGCTGCAGCTCTTCAGTGGCTCCTCATTGCCTTGCAGGTAAAATAGAACTCCTTAATTTTACATTCAGTGCCCTTTGGGATATGACTGCCTGATTCTCCAGCCTTGTTTGGCACCAGTCTTCTGGGTCCTAGTCCTGTGAAGTACTTACAATCCCCCAAGTGCTCACTCTCTCTATGAACAATGTCTTGAATTTTTTGCATGTGTTGCTGTTTCCCACTTATAACTCCCTTTTATCTAGTGCTGTCCCTCCACACTCTGCTCACCCCTCTTCACTACCTTAGCTAACTCTCACATTTCTTCAACACTAACCTCATGTCACCTCCTCTACGAAGCTTTCTATGATAATTTCTTACAAGCTGATTGGTGTGTTCTACCTTGTGTTTCCTTAAAAGTCTCTTCCCTTTTTCTACTCTCTCCCTTGCTTATTCTGTTCAGCCACACTGGCCTAGTTTCTGTTAACCAAAAATTCTAGATATTTTCTTACCTTAGTCTTCACTCTCACTCCTTGATCTCCCTGGAAACATTTTGCTTGCTTAACTCTCATCGTCTTCACATTGTTGCTCAATGTTCTCCTTTTCAGTGAGGCCTAACCAGACTACCGTATTTAATACTAAAATCTGATTTCCACCTACTCTGTCCCACATTCCTGATCCTTCTTGCTGACTCTACTTTATCTTACTGTTTCCCCCACCCCCATAACACTTATCACCTTCTAACATCCTATTCAATATTCTTATTTATCATATTGTTTATTATTGTCTGTGGGGAAGGGTTCTTTGTCTGATTTGTTTACTGATATATCTCAAGTGCCTAGAAAGTGAACAGGACGTAGCTGACATTTTGCAATTAATTTTTTAAGGAACAAAGCCTATAAAGAAACAACAACAACATAATTTTAGCCTTGCATAATTGTGTTCTCTAACCCTGTTGGCATACTGGTTAAAATTTGGCTACTAACGAAAAGGTTGTCAGTTCAAATCCACCAGCTGCTCCTTGGAAACCCTATGGGGCTGTTCTACTCTATCCTATAGGGCCTCTATGAGTCAGAACTGATTCAACGGCACCTAACAACAATTACGTTTAGTTATCTATTTCACTCACAAAGCCATACTTTTTTGGACTGTGCCTTATTTATATTTGCATCTTCTAATAAGTAGCCTAGCAATTGTCACATAGCACATATATATCAGTTATCTGTGCCTCTGTACAAATTACCCCAAAGCTTAGTGCCATAAAACAATTTCTTCTTACCATTGCTCATAAATTTTCAGGTCAGTTGGACAGCCTGCTGCTCTTGGCTGGGCTCATTCATTTGTCTCTAATCAGCTATAGGTTGGATAGCACTTTGTTGGTCTTGAATGGGTTCCTTACAGTTCTGGGGACTGATCTGAGACAGCTGACTGACTGGGCTGGTCCTCATGGTCTCTCATCCTCCATCAGGCTAGAGGAAGCCTGTTCATGGAGTGGAGGTAGGGTGTCAAGAAAGAGTGCATAAAGATGTACACAAGGCCTCTTGAAGCCTAGGCTTGGAACTAACACAACTTCACTTTGTCTTCATACTCTATTGATGTAATGGAATGAATTGTGTCCCCCTAAAAGATATATTGAAGTCCTAACCCTTGGTGCCTGTAAACACGACCTAGTTGGGAAATAAGGTGTTTGAAGATGTTACCAGTTAGGTTAACATAAGGTCATACTGGAGTAAGATTGGTCCTAACTAAATCGTAGTGTTGTTTTCTTAAAAGAAGAGACACAGAAACAGACAGAGGAAGGATACCATGTGAGGCTGCAGCTGCAAGCCCAGGAATACCTGGAGCTACCAAGAAGCTAGGAGAGAGGCATGGAACTGATTCTCCCTCAAGGATTCAAGGAATCAACTTGGTCGACACCCTGATCTCAGACTCCCATCCTCCAGAACTGTGAGACAATACATTTCTGTTCTTATAAGCCACCGTAATAAAACCATTGACTTTGAGTCAATTCCAACTCATAGCGATTCTGTAGGACAGAGTAGAACTGACCCATGGGGTTTCCAAGGAGCAGACGGTAGATTCAAACAGCCAAGCTTTTGGTTAGCAGCTAAACTCTTAACCACTACACCACAAGGGCCCCTATAAGCCACCAGTTCGTGGTATTTTATTACAGCAGCACTAGGAAACTAAAAAATTGGTCATAACAATTCGTGATACCATCCCAGATTCAGTGCAGACGAAATAGGCTCCACCTCCTGATGGGAGTTGCTGCAAAGCCTCGTTGTATAGAGGCTTGGTACAGGGAAGAGAATAATTCCAACGTTTTTGTAAATAATCTATCACATTCGGCAAGCAAAAGACGTTTGTTACATGAAATAATAATCTTATCTGACATTATTGCAAGCTTACTCTGCTTCAGGTCCTATGCTAAGTGTTTTATAGTTATTAGTTTATTGCATTCTCTCAAAATCCCTCTGAGGTATATTAAAAAATAATAAAAACTCAAAGAAACAGAAACAGTGTTTATTCCAAGCATTCATTCTGTAAAAAAGGGGCCCGCAGTACGATAGTTACAAACGTTAAAAATAAACCTTTGCATTAGCTGAAAACAATAGTATAATATTTGATTGTTTCATAATTTAGTAAAAGTTTGCAAATTGGGAGACTTCCCCTACATGATTTAGAAAATAAAAAAGAACACTCCCAAAGATTGGAGATTTCAAGGATGCTTTAAATATTTGTCTCTTAATGAATACAAGTTTCATGGTGACAAAGTACTTAACGGTTACTGAGTTAACATTGAAAAGTAGCTACTAACTATTTGGCCCTCCACCCACCTGCAGTCAAGAGACCTCTTGAAAATTAAATTAAGAAAGCCCATTATCTTTTCATTTAATCACTATGTAATGGGTTTGTTATTGACTACCTTTTTCTAGCTGGAAAAGACAAATTTACAACGCTATAGAGCAGTTTTTGGTGAAAAAAAAGTCATTGCTTTTGCAGTTTGGATCAGGCTTTTTTACCATTATTTTTGGTTTCATGGGTAAGAAAAAAACCTTAAAATCAAAGTAAGATGTCTCTTATTAATGTCTTTCACAGGTAGACATCCCCATTATTAGTATTACCCTCATATTTCAGGTGAGGAAACTGAGGCTTACAGAGGTTAAGAAAGAATTGTATTAAATTAACATGATACATGTAAGATTAATAAATACTGCCTTCTTCTGTGGGGGTATTTGGAGAAGTCAGATAGGTCTTCTAGAAAATAATTAAAACAATCCCTAAAGACTGTGTCTGCACACAGTTTAAATTTATTAGACCTTGGAATCATCCTAAGGTAAAACAACCATAAAGTTATAGTAAAGCAAGAGGAAGACTTTATTCAGCATATGTTCCAAGGGGCAAAAGTGAGAAACGGAGAAGCATGCTGCCAGAGCCACGTCTGTCCGAGTCCAAGGAATGCTACAGATTCATCAGTATATATTAACGTTACAAATGGGTAAAATCATTAAAAGCTTCGCCTTTTCACAGGTTGGCTAAAAACTGCTGAATCACTGTGATTCTACATTTTGAATCATCTTTCTTAATAATCATTGTTACAAATTTCAGTAATGACAGTCAGGAGGGTCTTCATTGGTCCAATAAATCTTACTATTTACTAAATGCTAATAGAAAAAGATAAAAGTGGAAAGTATGTGGGTCTTTTGTGCTCTACCTAAGTATTTGTTTATATGAAAGTTTTCCTAAAATGTTTTCCAAGATTGTTCTAGCTATTGTTTTTATACCTAGGGGCCCAGTTGATGTGTCCTTGTGAGTTCTTGTGAGTCTAACTGCAACTGGGTCCCATTCTTTATACTCAAGGACAGGGAATAATGGCTCCAATTTTAACTCCTAAGTCAGAATTAAGTAGAGCAGGGTTTCCCAAACTTGTCTAATCATAAAATCACTCTGGCACATAAGTTAAAAAAAAAAAAAAGCAGAAACCTAAGCCCTATACTGGAGCCCTGGTGGCACAGTGGTTAAGAGCTTGGCTGCTAACCAAAAGGCTGGCAGTTTGAATCTACCAGCTGCTCCTTGGAAACACTATGGGGCAGTTCTACTCTGTCCTATAAGGTCACTATGAGTCAGAATCTACTAGATGGCAACAGGCTGGCCCTACACCAGACCTGTCAAATTAAAAGCCATAGGTAAGAGTCCAAAATCAAAACCAAACCCATTGCCATCGAGTCAACTCCGACTCGTAGCTACCCTATAGGTAAGAGTCTAGGAATCTATATATTTAACTAGCACTTAGATAACTCTTAGTGATGAGCAACTTTGGGAACCACTGAAATGGAGCACTTTCAACCTAAACAACACCACACCATCAGAAGAGGGAAGAATATTCCCTTCTTGATTTCACTAGTGTGATTTCACAGTGCAGTTACATTTAGCTAAGCTCCTGGTGCTCCAGTCACCACTTTTCCTGGATCTGAGTCAATCCTCTTATTTATAGGTATATACACATGCATAAATACATACATCTACATCCACATCCACATATGTACACACACATGAGTTTCCACCCTAATGATGTGAGTTTCTAACATTTGGATCCAACACAAAACAGGACATTTATGAACAGCAATAGGAGCCAATGTTCACATTACCGTAATCAGGGTGCCAGGGTGAAGTCAGAGCTACTGACTCATGTAATGCAGTAATAGGGTGGAAATAAGGAAGTTGGCCAGGGTTTAGCTTTAACACAAATTAAAGATATGAAAATCCAAACTACAGTCTTTTCTTCAGTCTGCACAAAAAGAGGTCTGCTCTTTTGGGAGTTTAAGAAATTTGCTTAATGATGAGAATGAATTACTGGCAAAGGCAGAAGGAAGATGGTGTACATCATGAACCCCTTTCCTGTACTCAGCATCAATATGTGCCTGTGCTTTTGAGTGCCCAGGTTTAATAACTTCTGATTTCTCCAAATTTCATTTTATTTCTGCATGAAGCAAAATACATGGGCAAATTAATCGCTCCCAGGGGTGATTCCTGGCATATCTGCGGATTCCTTTGCGGAGGAGTGGAAGGATATCTTTAAGCTCCCATGATTGCCTTTCTTTGTAATACGATGACATTTAGTGTTACATCATAGCAGACCCAATAGTTTAAAGCAGGGGTTAGAGCTGACATTGAGAAGTAGGAAATGGATTCACTTTTCCTGAGTAAGAAAAGATTGAGAGAGATGCACTTTCAGGCCTTTTACTTTAGGTAATTTTTCCTAATGCTTGATATATTTTCATTATAATCACATTCTCAGTTAACAGAAACCTTGAATTTTACCCGTATGGCATTTTAAAACATATTTATCATGGCTATTGATTTGGTTTGGGGAAGTGGGATGTCATCAAGGTCAACATAAATATGTAAATTTATTCTTAAGGGTAATTGAGGAGCCTCAGTGGGAGGTCATAGAGCCAGAGCAGGCCTGCAACAGGAACCTCAGAAGTATAAATATGTGAGATGCCTTCAAGTAAATTATGTTAAAGTTGCACATACAATTTGTTGAATTGAATGGATTCAGGCCAGTCTACTAGACTGAATATGTTGTCTGTACCTCACACTGAAGGAAGATGAAGAGAATTTAGGTCAATCTGAGGTATCAAGGAAACCCTGGTAGTGTAGTGGTTAAGAGCTATGGCTGCTAACCAAAAGGTTGGCAGTCTGAATCCACCAGGCACTCCTTGGAAACGCTATGGGGCAGTTCTACTCTGTCCTATAGGGTCACTACATGGCATCGGGTTTTTCTGAGGTACCAATGGAGATAAATACTTCTACAGTTCCACAGTGTCTTAGTTTTCTAAGGCTGTCGTAACAAAATATCACAAAGTGGATGCCTTTAAAGATGAAAAATTTATTTTCTCACGGTTCTGGAGGCTAGAAGCTCAGATTCAGTGTGTTGGCAGGGCTATTCTCTCTCTCTGTCTCTTTGTGGACTCTAAGGAAAGATCCCTCCTTGTCTCTTTCAGCTTCTGGAAACCCCAGGTGTTTCTTGCCATTCCTCGGTTTGTAAAAAGATTTTCACATGCCATTATCCCCCTGTGTGTGTGGGAGGAGGACACAATTTAATTCATCACACATGGCCTCTCAAGTCTCCCAGAGTCATGTGGTTTGCAGGATTCTTCACCTGTTTATTTTTCTTTATAATTTGTAACATTTTTGACTTTTTAAAAGTGTTTTTGATTAATAAAATTCTTAATTTTCATATAATTAAATGTATCCATGTTTTTCTTTAAAGTCAATAATTTTTGCTTTTGCTTCGAAAAATTTTCCTGCACCAAGGTCTAAATATATTCACCTACATTTTCCTTTAGAAGCTTTGAAGTTTTGTTTTGACATGCAAGTTCTCAATCCACTTGGAATTATTTTTTGTATGTGATATAAAGTTGTTTTTAGGTGCTGTCAAGTCGATGTCAACTCACAGCGACCCCATATGACAGAGTAAAAATGCCCCGTAGGGTCTTCTAGGCTGTAATATTTATGGGAGAAGATTGCCAGGTCTTTTTCCCATAGAGCCCTTGGGTGGTAGTTATCTGATTTAAAATATTTTATATGGAAAACTTCACTTTTTGAGCACATCTTCCTTTATTTATCTAAAATACTTTTCTACTATATATCTGTATTAAAGGTGTTTCTTACCTTCTAAGTTTCATTGCATGGGTCAATTTAATTTATTTCTGTACAAATACTGTTGGTTAGGTGCTATCGAGTTGGCTTGAACTCATAGTGATCTTACGTATACCAAGACCAAACTCATTGCCATCAAGTCAATTCCGACTCATAGCGACGACCCTACCGGACAGAGTAGAACTACCCTATAGGGTTTCCAAGGACCGCCTGGTGAATGTGAACTGCCGACCTTTTGGTTAGCAGCCATAGCTCTTAACCACTACGCCACCAGGGTTTCTGACCTTATGTATAGCAGAATGAAACTTTGCCTGGTCCAGTGCCAACCTCACAATAGTAGGTATATTTGAGCCCATTGTTGCAGCCACTGTGTCAACCATCATCTTAAGGGTCTTCCTCTTTTTTGCTGACCCTCTACTTCACTAAATATGATGTCCTTCTCCAGGGACTGGTCCCTCCTGATAACATATCCAAAGTATGTGACGTGCTCTTGCCATCCTTGCTTATAAGGAATTTTCTGGCTGTACTTCCTCCAAGACAGATTTGTTCATTCTTATGGAAACCCATGGTATATTCAATATTCGTTGTCAAAACTATAATTCAAATGTGTCCTACTTTTTCATTGTTCAGGTTTTTTATGCATATGAGGCAATTAAAATACTATGGCTTGGGTCAGGCTCACCTTAATCATCAAAGCAACATCTTTGCTTTTTTAGGATTTGAAAGAGGTCTTTTGCAGCAGATTCGCCCACTGCAATACTTCGTTCGATTTCTTGATTGCTGCTTCCATGGGCGTTAATTGCTGATCCCAGTAAAATGAAATCCTTGTCAGCTTCAGTGTTTTCTCAGTTTATCATGATCTTGCTTTTTGGTCAGTTGTGAGGATTTTTGTTTTCTTTATGTTGAAGTGTAACCTACTAAGACAAAAGGAACCAGAACTTGAAGATTTGGAAAATTCTCAACCTATCCATATTGCAGAAAATGAGAAGGCATGCTCTGGAAAGAACACCAAGGATGTGCCTAGACAGTCATTTGCTAAAGAGATAGGTGTGTGACTTATGAATCCAATCAATTGTCTCAGCAGAAACACTGCCACCTTGAACTGAAGGGGACAAAGATAGGATAAATTGAAGGGAAAGAAAAAAAAAAAAAAAAAACAACTCATTGCCCTTGAGTCAATTCGGACTCATAGTGACCCAATAAACACCAAACCAAACCCATTTCTGTGGAGTCCATTCCAACCCATAGTGCTATCAAAAAGGTCACTGTGAGTCAGAATGAGCAACCCTATAGGACACAGTAAAACTGCCTCATAGGGTTTCTGTGATGGTTAAGATTGTCAACTTGGCTAGGCAATTTTTCTCAGTGTTTTAGCAGTTGTATAATGTGATCACTTACCGGTTGAAAGTTGATATGTGATCACCCCCATGATAGAATCTGCTGAGTGGTACTGGCAGAGGCGGGGCCTGTGGCAGCTCACCACCCCCTCAGTTCATCTCTCTGCCTTCCACCAGTTCTTTCTGCCTGCTCACCTTGCCAAGGTTTTTGGCTTGTTCCAGACTCAGCAGCTACCTCTTGTCTCACCTCCGGTCTTGGGACTTGAGCTAGCAGCTTACCTGTTGATCTTGGAATTTGTCGATCTTCACAGCCTGCAAGCAAGAGTCCGGTCCCCAACCTACTGATCTTGGGTTCACCAGCTTCTGTGGCTCCGTGAATTGGGAGAGGCCTCTACCCTGATCCGTGGACTTAGGATGTTTTAGTCTCTACAATTGCTTGAGCTGTTTCCTTGATATAAATCTCTTTCTATATATATACTTACACACTTTACTGGTTTTGCATCTCTAGAGAACCCAGCCTAAGACAGTTTTCAAGGAGCAGCTGGTGGATTTGAATTGCTGACCTTTTCATTAGCAGAGGAGCACTTAACCACTGCACCACCGTGGCTCCAAAATGAAGGAAGACTATCAGATTTTGGGATTCTATAGAGAGGAACAAGACTAATAGATCTACTTAGCTGTGAACATGTGTTATTCTTTAAGAAAAGAGGGTGTGGAGGGGGAAAGGCTGTGGGGGGCGGGGGCCACCTCCTCCTCAGTTCTAGAGGGTGGAGTCAAGAGTTTGGGACCACCTTAGCCCAAGGCAGCTCAGAAACTGACAGGGTTTTTGAGGGCCCAGAGGCTGGCGAGGCCTCTGAGGGTAGAGAGGACAAAGCCGGTTGGGTCTCTGTGGGCGAGAGGGTGAACTGGGTCACAGATAGTTATTCTCAAGGTTTGAATTTTTTTTTCAATTTGTCCTGCTGGTTTTTGGATTTACTTGGAGCCTGTGACTTCTTTTTTTCATTCCAATTTCTCCCTTTTGGAATGTGCATGTATATCCTATGCCTGTCCCATCATAGTAATTTAGAAGCAGATCATTTGTTTTCTAGGTCTCACAAGTCTGCAGATGGAGAAGACTTTATCCTCAGGATAGACCACATGTAGGGTTTTACCCATACCTGATTTAGAAGATGAGACTTGGGACTTTTTGATTTGATAATATTTAGATGAGATTTTAGAGTTAACGCTAGAATGAGTTAAGACTTTTGGGAAAGTTAAACAAAAAAAACCCGTTGCTGTTGAGTCGATTCCAACTCATAGCAACCCTATAGGACAGAGTAGAACTGCCCCATAGGGTTTCCAAGGAGCACCTGGTGGATTTGAACTGCCGACCTTTTAGTTAACAGCCATAGCTCTTAACCAAGACTCCACCAGGGTTTCCATTTGGGAATGTTAGAATGAGGTAAATATATTTTGCACATAGGAGTTACATAAATTTTGGAGGGGGCAGAGGCAGAACTGTTATAGGTTGAATTGTATACCCCAGAAAGTTATGTTAAGCTTCTAACCCCTAGTACCTATGAATGCAGTTTATTTGGAAGTAGAGTCTTTGCAGATGTAATTGGTTAACATGAGAGGAGTAAGATGTTCCTGATCCAATTTGACTGGTGTTTTTATGAGAAGAAGAGAAGAGACACAAAGCTAGAGAGACACAGAGGGAATATGGCCATGTGAAGACACACATAGAGATTGGAGTTAGGTGGGCACTGTACAAACAATGTCTGGGGCTACCAGAAGCTAGAAGAGAAAAGGAAGGATCTTCCCTTAGAGCATGGCCTGCCAAACCCTGATTTCAGAACAGTAGCCTCAACACATTGAGAGAATAAATTTAGATTGTGTTAAGCTAGCTGTTTGTAGTAGTTTGTTACGGCAGCCCTAGGAAACAGATACATCTCCTAAGGAAGTTCCTAATTAACCAAGTGTTTTTATCATCAATTGTTTAATTCTATCAAATAAATGCTTTTTCTGTATCGATAAAAAGGATCACATGTTTTTTTCTCTTTTAACTTGTTTATGTGGATGAATTACTTCTATGGATTGTCTGAGAACTAAAATATCATTGATACTTGGGATAATTCTTTTTGTATTTTTGTTTTTTTGATTGTGCTTTAGGTGAAAGTTTATAGCTCAGGTTAGTTTCTCGTACAAAAATTTATACACACATTGTTATATGACCCTAGTTGCTATCCCTATAATGTGACAGCATACTCCCCATTTCCACCCCAGATTTCCTGTGTCCATTCAACCAGCTCTTATCCCTTTCTGCCTTCTCATCTCCCCTGTGGACAGGAGCTACCCACTTAGTCTCATGTATCTACTTGAACTAAGAAGCACACGCTTCACGAGTATCATTTTATGTCTTATAGTCCAGTTTAATCTTTACCTGAAGTGTTGTCTTCACGAATGCTTTTAGTTCTGAGTTAACAGAGAATCGGGACCATTTCTTCTGGGGTTCCCCTAGTCTCCTTCAGACCATTAAGTCTGGTCTTTTTACTAGAATTAGAGTTCTGTACCCCACTTTTCTCCTGCTCTGTCAGGGACTCTCTTTTGAGTTTCCTGTCAGGGAGGTCATTAGTAGTAGCCAGGCACCATCTAGTTCTTCTGGTCTCAGGCTGATGAAATCTCTGGTTCATGTGACCCTTTTTGTCTCTTGTGCTAATACTTTCTTTGTGTATCTAGTGTCCTTCATTCTCCTTTACTCCAGGTGGGTTGGACCAATTGATGCATCTTAGATGGCCGCTCACTAGCTTTTAAGACCCCAGAGGGCACTCAAAGTGGGATGCAGAAAACTTTCTTAATAAACTTTGTTATGCCAATTGACCTAGATGTCCCCCGAAACTATGGTCCCCAGACCCCCGCCCTTGCTACTCTCTTCCTCAAAGTGTTTGGTTGTGTTCAGGAAACTTCATAGCTTTTGGTTATATCCAGCTGTGCTGACTTTCCCTGTATTATGTGTTGTCCTTCCCTTCACCTAAGATAATTCTTGTCTACTATCAAGTTAGTGTATTCCTCTCTCCCTCCCTCCCCGACCTCATAACCATCAAAGAATGTTCTCTTCTGTGCTTAAACCTTTTCTTGAATTCTTATAATAGTGGTCTCATACGATATTTGTCCTTTTGCGACTGACTAATTTCACTCAGTTTAGCGTCTTCCAGCTTCATCCATGTTATGAAGTGTTTCGCGGATTCATCCTTGTTCTTTATTGTTGTATAGTATTACATTGTGTGAATATACCATAATTTGTTTATTCATTCATCCGTCGATGGGCACCTAAGCTGTTTCTATCTTTTTGCTATTGTGAACATTGCTGCAATGAACATGGGTGCGCATATATCAATTCGTGTGACGGCTCTTATTTCTCTAGGATATATTCCAAGGAGCAGGATTGCTGGATCGTATGGTACTTCTATTTCTAGCTTTTTAAGGGAGTGCCAAATCGATTTCCAAACTGTACCATTTTACATTCCCACCAACAGTGTGTAAGTGTTCAAGTCTCTCCACAATTTCTCCAACACTTAGTATTTTTTATTTTTTGGATTAATGCTAGCCTTGTTGGGGTGAGATGGTATCTCATTATAGTTTTGATTTGCATTTCTCTGATGGCTAATGATTGTGAGCATTTCTGCATGTATCTCTTAGCCACCTGAATGTCTTCTTTGTTGAAGTGCCTGTTCATATCCTTTGCCCACTTTTTAATTGAGTTGTCTTTTTATTGTTGAGGTTTTGCAGTATCCTGTAGATTTTAGAGATTAGAGCCTGATCAGATATGCTGTAGCCAGTAATTTTTTCCCAGTCTGTAGGCTGTCTTTTTACTCTTTTGGTGAAGTCTTTTGATGAGCATAAGTGTTTGATTTTTAGGAGTTCCCAGTTATCTAGTTTCTCTTCTGGTGTTTGTGCATCGTTACTTATGGTTTGTATTCTGTTTATGCCATGCATTAGAGCTCCTAGTGTTGTCCCTACTTTTTCTTCCATGATCTTTATCATTTTCAATTTTATATTTAGGTCTTTCTTTGATCCATTTTGAGTTAATTTTTGTGCTTGGTGTGAGGTATGGGTCTTGTTTCAGTTTTTTGCAGATGGATATCCAGTTATGCCAGCACCATTTGTTAAAGAGACTGTCTTTTCCCCATTTAATGGATTTTGGGCCTTTGTCAAATATCAGCTTCTCTTAGGTGGATGAATTTATGTCTGGATTCTCAATTTTGTTCCATTGGTCTATGTATCTATTGTTGTACCAGTACCAGGCTGTTTTGGCTACCATGGCAATATAATAGGTTCTAAAATCAGGTATTGAGAGGCCTCCCACTTTGTTCTTCTTCTTCAGTAATGCTTTACTTATCTGGGGCCTCGTCCCTTTCCATATGAAGTTGGTGATTTGTTTCTCTATGTCATTAAAAAATGTCGCTGGAATTTTGATCAGGATTGCATTGTGTCTGTAGATCGCTTTGGGTAGAATTGACATTTTCACAATGTTGAATCTTCCTATCCATGAGCAAGGTATGCTTTACCACTTATGAAGGTCTCTTTTGGTTTCTTGCAGTAGTGTCTCATAGTTTTCTTTGTATAGATCTTTTATGTCTCTGGTTAGATTTACTCCTAAGTATTTTATCTTCTTGGGGGCTATTGTCAATGGTATTGATTTAGTGATTTCCTCTTTGAGGTTCTCTTTGTTCGTGTAGAGGCATCTAACTGATTTTTGTATGTTTATCTTGTATGCTATTACTTTGCTGAAATCTTCTACTAGTTCCAGTAGTTTTCTTGTGTATTCTTTGGGGTTTTCTGTGTATAAGATCATATCATCTGCAAATAGGGATACTTTTACTTCTTCCTTACCAATTTTGATGCACTTTATTTCTGTGTCAAGCCTAATTGCTCTGGCTAGAACTTCCAGCACAATGATGAATAAGAGTGGTGGTAAAGGACATCCTTGTCTGGTTCTCGTTCTCAAGGGGAACACTTTCAGACTCTCTCCATTTAGGATGATGTTGGCTGTTAGCTTTGTATAAATATCGTTTATTATGTTGAGGAATTTCCATTTTATTCTTATTTTATTGAGAGTTTTTATCATGAATGGGTGTTGGACTTTGTCAAATACCTTTTCTGCATCAGCTGATAAGATCATGCTGTTCTTGTCTTTTGTTTTATTTATGTGATGGATTACATTGATTGTTCTTCTAATATTGAACCATCCCTTTATTCCTGGTATAAATCCCACTTGGTCATGGTGAATTATTTTTTTGATTTGTTGTTGAATTCTATTGGCTAGGATTTTGTTGAGGATTTTTGCACCTATGTTCATGAGGGCCATTGGTCTTAATTTTCTTTTTTTGTGGCGTCTTTACCTGGTTTTGGTATCGGGGTTATGCTGGCTTCATTGAATGAGTTCTGGAGTATCCCATCTTTCTCTATGCTCTGAAATACTTTAGTAGTAGTGGTGTTAACTCTTCTCTGAAAGTTTGGTACAATTCTCCAGTGAAGCTGTCAGGGCTAGGGCTTTTTTTGTTTGGAGTTTTTTTTACTACTTCTTCAATCTCTTCTTTTGTTATAGATTTATTTAGTTGTTCTACCTCTGTTTGTGTTAGTTTAAGTAGGTAGGGAGTTTCTAGAACTTTTCCCATTTCTTCTAGGTTTTTAAATTTGTTGGAGTACTATTTTTCATAGTATTCTGTTTTGATTCTTTTAATTTCAGTTGGGTCTGTTGTGACATCGCCCATCTCTTTTCTTATTCTGGTTATTTGCTTCCTCTCCTGTTTTTCTTTTGTCAGTTTGGCCAATAGTTTATCAATTTTGTTGATCTTTTAAAATAACCAACTTTTGGTCTTTTTAACTCTTTCAACTGTTTTCTATTTCATTTAATTCTGCTCTAATTTTTATTATTTACTTTCTTCTGGTGCCCAAAGTCTTCTTTTGCTGCTCTCTTTCTATTTGTTTGACTTGTAGGGTAAATGTTTTGATTTTGGCCCTTTCTTCTTTTTGGATATGTGGATTTATTGCTATAAATTGACCTCTGAGCACTGCTTTTGCTGTGTTCTAAAGGTTCTGGTAGTATCTGTTTTCATTCTCATTTGAATCTGTGAATTTCTTTATTTCGTCCTTAATTTCTTCAGTAACCCAGTAGTTTTTGAGCAAGGTATTGTTCAGTTTCCATGTATTTGATTTTTTTCCTTGCTTTTTTTTTAATTGTACTTTAGATGAAGGTTTACAGAACAAATAGTTTCTCATTAAACAGTCAGTACACATATTCTTTTATGACAATAGTTAACAACCATGCAACATGTCAATACTCTCTCTCCTCAACCTTGGTTTCCCTATTACCAGGTTTCCTGTCCCCAGCTGTCTTCTAGTCCTTGTCCCTGGAACGTTGTGCTCCATTAGTTTTCCTTGCTTTTCCTGTTATTGATTTCTACTTTTATAGCTTTATGGTCAGAAAAGATGCTTTGTAATATTTGGTTGTTTTGAATTCTGTTAAGGCTTGCTTCATGGCCTCATATGTGGTATATTCTGGAGAATGTTTCATGTGCATTGGAAAAGAAAGTATACTTGGCTGCTGTTGGGTGGAGTGTTCGGTATATGTCTCTGAGATCAAGTTAGTTGACTGTGGCATTTAGATCTTCTGTGTCTTTTCTGAGCTTCTTTCTGGATGTTCTGTCCTTTACTGAAAGTGATATGTTGAAGTCTCCTGTTATTATAGTGGAGCTGCCTATTTCTCTTTTCAATGCTGTTAGAGTTTGTTTTAGGTATTTTGAATCCCTGTCATTGGGTGCATAATATTTATTATGGTTATGTCCTCCTGGTGTATTGACCCTTTAATCATTATATAGCATCCTTCCTTACCCTTTGTGTTGGATTTTGCTTTAAAGTTTATTTTGTTGGAGATTAATATTGCCACTCCTGCTCTTTTTTGATTGTTGTTTAGCTTGATATATTTTTTCCATCCTTTGAGTTTTAGTTTTCTTGTGTCTTTGAGTCTAAAGATGTGTTTCTTGTAAGCAGCATATAGATGGATCAAGTTTTTTATCCATTCTGCCACTCTCTGTCTTTTTGTTGGTGTATCTAATACATTTACGTTCAGTGTAATTATTGATAGGTATGGGTTTAGTGCTGTCATTTTGATGTCTTTGTTTTGTGTGTTGTTGACAGTTTCTTTGTTCCACTTAATTTTCTGTGCTGAGTCATATTCATGCATAAGCTGGACAATGAATAAGGAAGACCAAAGAAGAATTGACAGCTTTGAATTCAGGTGTTGGTGAAGAATATTGAATATACCATGGACTGCCAAAAGAATGAACAAATCTGTCTTGGAAGAAGTACAACAAGAATGCTTCTTAGAAGCAAGGATGGCAAGACTAGTCTCACATACTTTGGACACATTATAAGGAGGGACCAGTCCCTGGAGAAGGACATCGTGCTTGGTAAAGTACAAGGTCAGCAAAAAAGAAGAAGACCCTCAGAGAGATGGACTGACACAGTGGCTGCAACAATGAGCTCAAGCATAACAACAACTGTGAGGATGGCACAGGACTGGGCAGTGTTTCCTTCTATTGTATATAGAGTTACTATGAGTCAGAACCTACTTGAGGGCACCTAACAACAACAATATAATGTTAATGAGGCAGGATTAGAGGCAGTTATATTAATGAGACAGGACTCAATCTACAAGATTCGATTGTATCTTGAGTCAATCTCTTTTGAGACATAAAAGAGAGAAGCAAACAGAGAGACAAGTGAACCTCATGCCACCAAGAAAGCAGCACCAGAATGGAGCATGTCTTTTGAACCCGGGCTTCCTGCACTGAGAAGCTCCTAGACCAAGGGAAGATTGATGATAAGGACATTTCTCAAGAGCCGATGGAGAAAGAAAGACTTCCCCTGGAGCCGTTGTCGTGAATTCGGACTTCTAGCCTCCTAAACTCTGAGAGAATAAATTTCTCTTTGTTAGAGCCATCTACTTGTGGTATTTCTGTTATAGCAGCACTAGATAACTAAGACATACACTCTTGGCTTTATAACGTGATTTTGGTGTTTTGGCTAATTTCGTATTTTACCAGTTTAGTATTTGAACTTGGACCATATCTAATTTTATTAAAAAGTCAAAGCAGCTCCCAGAAATCTACAAGCCCCTTTCAAGGGTCACAACATCCATATAGCTGTTCTTTCCCCTGTTGAATATTTAAGACTTAAAAAGAATTCTAATTGCAAGCTATTTTAAAGAATCAAGATTTGTGTCTTTTAAACTTAAGACAAAATTATCTTATTTGTCTCAGTCCCAGTTTTCTAGTCTTGCACTGACTTTTGGATTTCTGCCAAGAATTTCTTACCTGTTAGTTTGTGACCCTACAGAGCAGAGTAGAACTGCCCCATAGGGTTTCCAAGACTATAATCTTTACGGAAGCAGACTGTTACATCTTTCTCCCACAGAGGAGCTGGTGGGTTCAAACTGCTGACTTTTCAGTTTGCAGCTGAGTGCTTTAACTACTGCACCACCAGGGCTCCTTCCATTATCTGGTGTGTCAATGTATTGTTTGTCAACTTGGCTGGGCCATGATTTCTCAGTGGTTTGACAGTTATGTAATGAGGTAGTTTGGCAGTTATATAATGATGTAATTTGGCAATTATGTAATGATGTAGTTATCCTCCATTTTGTGATATAATGTAATCATCTCCATGATGTGATCTGATGTGATCAGCCAATCATCTGTAAGGTAGTTTCCTCGGGGATGTGGCCTGCATCCAACACATATCCAACATGTATTTCTGGCTTGCTCTGAATGCTGCATCTTGCTTGTTATCATATGAGCTTTGGTTCTTAGGACTTGAGCCAGCAGTCTGTTGTATTGCCTGCTGATCTTGGGATTCATCAGCCTCTACAGCCTGTGAGCCAGCAGCCTGACATCTGAACTGCCAGTCTTGGGTTCATCAATCTCTGCAACTACATTAACAAGAGACACCTCCAGCCTGACGCCTGACCCACAGATTTGGGATTTCCCAGACTCTACAACTGCATGAGCCATTTCCTTGAGATAAATCTCTCTCTCTTTCTCTCTTTCTCTCTCTCTATATATATACACACACACACACATATATATATATATATTTATTTATGATATACTGGTGTTGCTTCTCTAGAGAACCCAGCCTAAGACACCTGGATTTATGATTGCTTGGGCTGCTCTCCAAATATGCTGCCTGATTATATATAGGGATTATGAGAAAAGCGAGCAAGGTTGTGTCATTTGCATATTGCAGGTTTTTAATTACTTTTCCTCCAGTCCTGATGCCATGTTCTTTGTCATAAAGTCCAGCTTCTTGGATTATCTGCTCAGCATACAGATTGAATAAGCATGGTAAAAGGATACAACTTTGACTCACAACTTTCCTGATTTTAAACCATGCAGTCTTCCCTTTTTCAGTTCAAACAATTGCCTCTTGGTCTATATAAAGTTTCCTCAGGAGCACAATTAAGTATTCTGGAATTCCCATTGTTTGCAATGTTATCCATAATTTGCTATGATCCACACAGTTGAATGCCTTTGTGTAGTCAATAAAACACGGGTAAACATCTTTTTGATATCCTCTTGCTTGCAGAAAGTGAAGAAGACTTGAAGTACTTACTGATGGAGGTCAAAGACTATAGCCTTCAGTATGGATTATACCTCAACATAAAGAAAACCGGACCAATAAGCAACGTCATGTTAAAAAGAGAAAATAATGGAAGTTTTCAGGGATTTCATTTTATTTGGATCTGTAATCATCACCCAGGGAAGCAGCAGTCAAGAAATCAAACGAAGTATTACATTGGAAAATCTACTGCAAAAGACCTCTTTAAGGTATTAAAAAGCAAGGATGTTACTTTGAGGACTAAGGTGTGCCTGATCCAAGCCATGGTGTTTTCAATCAGCTCATAAGCATGTGAAATCTGGACAATGAATAAGGAAGACAGAACTGATGGCTTTGAATTATGATGCTGGTGAAGAATATTGAATATACCGTGGACTGCCAGAACAATAAAATCTGTCTTGAAAGAAGTGTAACCAGAATGATCCTTAGAAGCAAGGATAGCGAGACTTTGTGTCAAGTACTTTAGACATGTTATCAGGTGGGACCAGTCCCTGGAGAAGGATATCATGCTTGGTAAAGTAGAGGGTTAGCCAAAAAAAGGAAGACCCTCAATGAGATGGATTGACACAGTGGCTACAACAATGGGCTCATACATAGCAGCGATTGAGAAGATGGTGCAGGACCGGGCAGGATTTTGCTCTGTTGTACACAGGGTCACTATGAGTCAGAACCAACTCAGTGACACCTAACAACACGAGAAAAGCAGCCTGTAATCATCATCATTGTCAGGGGTTCCTGAGAAATATTCAGTGCTCACCTGTGAAATGTGAAAGGTGATACTAGTCTGTGAATGTGTGTAGAAAGTAACAAGGGGCATGTCAATCCTCTTGCAACATGTATCTAGCTCACATATGGTGAACCCTTCATTTCACAGGCATTGTCCTCTGTTTCCTGGTGCAAGAAAAGTCAACTAGTGCTTTGGTTAGTTTATTAAACTTAGACTTCAGTTCAGTTTCTGGAGATTTCATGAAATAACCAAGGTCAAAAATGTTAGATAAAATCCACTTCTTTTATGAAGTTTTCTTTGGCAATCCATAGTATGTAGTTTTAGTGTTTAACAGGCACTGATTCATTGACCTCTCCTTCGTTCTTCTTTGCCTTCCAACTTGATCTTAACCTGTACGCACGAACTGAAAGGTGTTTTCATTTCTGAGGAATCATAGGGCAGCATGACATAGGTGGTGTAGATTACAATGTCAATTGTGAAAATAGCATATAATAACTGTCACCATTATGTCACAGAAGGAAATTCTGATAAAGCTGCAATTCTTATCCTCGAGAAGGATCATTTTTTAACTAATATTTCATTACCTCAAAGAAGCAAAAAGCTTTCCCATTGCCTATAATTAAGAATATACTGTAATACTTCCCTCCCAAAATATATTACCCATTGTTTCATTCAAGTGTTAATATAGTATCAATATTGCACAATCATTTCATAATTATTTCATTAGAATGAATCAAATGATCTTTTCTCATACAGTATCAATTTTAGAGATATGTTTGTGTAAGTAAAATTCCTTTTTGATTCAAATTTGCTTTCCAATTATATCCAAATATACTCTTCAGTATATTATTCAGTGTACAACTGTTTATTACTAATGTATTTTTTATTACTTTGTTAAGAAAAAGAAAATAAAAGCACGACTGCATGTCTTTGCAATGTTATACTGGAGAATTACCTAATACCAAACAAACAAAAAGAACAAACTTGTTGCTGGTGAGTCAACTCCGACACATAGCAACCCTATAGGACAGAGAAGAACTGCCCCATCAGGTTTCCAAAGCTGTAAATCTTTATGAAAGCAGACTGTCCCGTCTTTCTCCAGTGGAGCAGCTGGTGGGTTCGAACCACCGACTTACTGGTTAGCAGCCCAGAGTTTAACCACTGCACCATCAGGGCTCCTTATTACCTAATAGACACACTTAAAAAGTACGTAATTCTCTAGGGATGTACCTATATTTGAGCCACTATATGCCACTGATTAAGGGCCATACTTCACGAAGTTAGATGTGAATTTTTTTCTGGTAGACATGCAAGATAATTCTGAAAGTTGTGGTTTTATTACCCAAAGCAGGACCTGCTTGCTGTGGCTTCTCGTCAATACACACCGAGGTGAGGAGGGAGTAAGAGCATTTATTGCAAGTGCACAGGCAAGGAGCAAGGAGGTGTATACCTCAAATCAAGCTCCCCGAACAAAGGGACGCAGAACCTTTTATACTGTCTCTCACAAGGAGTACCTACAAACATTATGGACTACAAAGGTTATCATCACACACAGGCGCAGTAAAACAAATTGCATTTTTTTCTTCGGCGTGTCGGCTAGTACACTGAGTTTGATTAGCTTGACCCACATCCAGCACTTTGAGGACAATGGACAGGAGGGGGTAGGTTCCACTTGGTCTGAGCAGCTCCCAGTTGAGCCACACTCAGTGCTATCACTTAAGGCTTTGTCTGATAATGGCTAAGCCGCTCCTGGCTGCTTTGGCTATGTTTTATTGCCTTGAAGGTCATTAACCAGTTTTGTTTATTACTTATAAAACTTGCTTTAGCAAGGCTTTCTCAGATGACTAAATGAAGGTCTGTCCCTCAAGTGCTCTTTGAAGCAACTTTACCTGTACTTTACTCTTCTCCAGAGTGAATAGAAAGTGGCAATGGAAATTTTCTTTTACTGGCTTTTTTACGTCCCTGATTTTGCTTTTTTGGTTTTTGTTTCTGGTTGATGGCCAAGTTTGGTTCTGGTGTTGGTTTGGGCAAAACCAATAAGCTATTTTCCATGAATGATGATAGTATTCAGGAATCTTGGTTTTCAGATCTGATCATTTGGTCACTGATCTCTATTGAAATGTTGAGCATCTATTTTATGGGAGTGAGAGACTGTAGCCCATCTAGTTTGTAGTCTTTGTTTATACGTGTTTCAGGTATTGCCAAGCACCCACATGTTCAGTGATTCACTAGAAGGACTCACAGGACTCACAGGTAATCGTACTCATGGCTATGGTTTATTATAGTAAAAGGACAAAAAGCGAGATCAGATAGAGTCTGGAGGGATCTAGCCGCAGCTTCCAAAGTTCTCCATCACGGGGCTTGCACAGAACATGCTTCTTCCTCTAGCAATAAACTTCAGCAACATGTATAAAATGTTTCTGTCCAGAGGAGACTGCTGGGGATGCAGAGCTGAAGGTTTTTATTGGGAACTGGTCGTGTAGGTACTCTCTGTCTGTGCCATGGGTCACAGTTGCTCCCATTTCAGATTCCCAGAAGGAAAGCAGATGTTCATGATAAGTCATACTGTCTGCACAAACAATTTAGGCAGGCTGGTACAGCAGACTCTCTCTTTGTCTAGGCTTGCAGAACAGCCTTGTCAATTAGTAACACTGGGAACATTCCATAAGTCAGATGCTCAGATGCCAGCCAAGCTCAGTCCCACAAGCAGGCCCTTTGAAAGAAATGTGAGAATTGAGCAACAGCAGACCTTTGTGTTAACTCGTTCCTGCATAGTATGTTTGCTTCTCAATTCAGTTATCATGCCTACTGGACAAATTTTACTGCACACATGTTTTGAAATGTGGGCTAGAGATCTGGACAGCTGAGATTTTGTGTCCTGTATTTCCTTTTGATACAACACTGAGTTTGTTGAAAGAAATTGCCAGAATTGCCGGTGTGTCCATATGTCAATAATTGAGAAAAGCCTTTCTGTGAGTTTGGAGTATTTTCTTACTTTCAAAGTATATTAATAAACCAGATTATATCTTAAATTAAGGATCTATGGTTCTGATTGGTTTATAGAGACTACTAAGTCTTGCATAAATATAAGAAAACACAAGAATTCCCAGAAAAAGATAGAAAGTTCTATTATTTTGAATGCACCCTTTTTGATTTCATCTCCACCAGAAAATTAAATCCTAATTTCCTAAGGCATCTGTCATGGATTGAATTGTGTTTCCCCCAAAATACGTCTTGACTTGGCTAGGCCATGATTCCCAGTATTGTGTGATTGTCTACCATTTTGTCTTCTGATGTGATTTTCCTACATGTTGTAAATTCTACCTCTATGATGTTAATGAGGCAGGACTCAATCTACAAGATTAGGTTTCATTTTAAGTCAATCTCTTTTGAGATATAAAAGAGAGAAGCAAGCAGAGAGACAGGGGAACCTCATGCCACCAAGAAAGTCGTGCCAGGAGCAGAGCGCATCCTTTGGACCCAGGGTTCCTGCACTGAAAATCTCCTAGAGCAGGGGAAGATTGATGATCAGGATCTTCCCCAGAAATGGCAGAGAGAGAAAGCCTTCCCCTGGAACTAACATCCTGAATTTGGACTTCTAGCCTCCTAAACTATGAGAGAATAAATTTCTCTTTGTTAAAGCCATCCACTTGTGGTATTTCTGTTACAACAGTGCTAGATAACTAAGACAGAATTTGGTACTGAGAGTGAGGTGTTGCTCTAACAAATAGCTAAAATGTGGAAGTGATTTTGAAACTGTGAATGAATAAATGCTGGAAGAGTTTTAAATTGCCTGATAGTGAAAACCTAGATTGCCTTGAAGAGACTGTTGGTAGAATTATGGACGTCAGACAATTCTGGTGAGGACTCAGAAGGAAGAGAGGAGAACTGTTATACTGGAGATGGCACAGATGGCGAGAAGCAGCAGCAGAGAAACGGCAGCAGCAAAACCAGAAGACAGGCACAAGACAGTGCTGGAGCCAACCCATGGAGCGAGAGAGCTGAGTGCCTTTGTGCAGGAGGCTTCCTGGAGGAGTGGGGTGCCTATGGGCACTTATAGGCAGAGCTAGGCTTTCCGACCCATGGAGCAAGAGAGCTGAATGTCTTCCAGTTGAAGTTTACTGGTTGAGTGGGTTGTCTCCAGCACTTATTGGTGGAGCTAAAGGACTTTGGAACACTTGCCCCAGCAGAGCAGATGTGGGCAGCGAGGCCAAAGGGGGCAAGAGACCGAGAGGCCTAGGAACCAGGAAGCAGAAGCTGAAGAGACAAGGAACACAGGAAGCAGAGCTACCTCAGTCTCAAATGGTAGCCCCATGATCTCTCAGGTTTAAAAATGTGGAGCCAAGGCCTCTGGGGCTTCAAAGTGTGGGACTACTGCCTCTGAGGTAAAAAAGTCAGACCTTCACCAACTCGCTTCCAGATTGTGGAGCTGCCTTTCACAAGCGCCAGCTGGATGGGGCCGGATCTGCTTCCCAAAGCTGAGGGGGCAAGGCTGCCATGCCCAAAGGGCAGAAGAATGGGGACAGCGAGGCCAAGGGGGTAGTGTCACCACTCAGATGGACTAGGAGAATGGGGAACCCCAAAGCTGAGGAAGCAGAGTTACTGTTCCGGTGGGCCTGGAAGGCAGAGCTGAAGCCCAGGGACCTCTGCCCAAAATCTGGAGAGTGTGGCCAACACCCAGAATCCAGAGGGCAGAGCCATTGCCTAAATGGTCTCAAAGAACAGAGGATTGTTTTCAAGCCATAAAAGCTAATGTAATGTGTTCTACTGACTTGCTTAGTGCCTGTTATCCTTTCTCCGATTTGTAATGGAAATGTCTAGCTTGTGCCTGTACCACCATTGTACTCTGGAAGCAGATAACTTGCAGATTTCACAGATGAGGAGGAACTTTTGGATTTTAGACTTGGAGTTGAATTAATACTTTTGCTACGATATGATGGGGTGAATATGTTTTACATGTGGCAAGGACATGAATTTTTGGGGACCAAAGGGTGGAATATCATGGATTGAATTGTGTCCCCCAAAAATGTGTGTCATATTGGCTAAGCTATGATTTCCAGTTTTGTGTGATTGTCCACCATTTTGTCATCTGATGTGATTTTCTTACGTGTTGTAAATCCTGCCTCTATGATGTTAATGAGGCAGGACTCAATCTACAAGATTAGGTTTTGTTTTAAATCAATCTCTTTTGAGATATGAAGGACAGAAGTGAGCAGAGAGACAGGGGGACCTCATACCACCAAGAAAACGGTGGTGGGAGCAAAGCGCATCCTTTGGACTCAGAGTTCCTGCACTGAGAAGCTCCTAGACAAGGGGAAGATTGATGATGAGGACCTTCCTTCAGAACCAACACAGAGAGAAAGCCTTACCCTAGAGCTGGCACCCTGAATTTGGACTTCTAGCCTCCTAAACTGTGAGAGAATAAATTTCTCTTTGTTAAAAGTCATCCACTTATGGTATTTCTGTTACAGCAGTGCTAGATAACTAGGACAACATCCACTGTATGTAATGAACTAAGTCCTCTTTGATGCATCTACAATCATACTAGTTATATACCATCCTTGGGAGAACTGAGAAAATAGTCACTCAATATCTCCTGTGTTCTGTGGTTCAAATGAGGAAACCCAGTTGAGAGAAACTATCTTAGCTTTTGGAGCTCTGGTGGTGCAGTGGTTAAGAGCTCAGCTGCTAACCAAAAGGTCAGCAGTTCAAATCTACCAACAGCTCCTTGGAAACCCTATGGGGCAGTTCTAGCCTGTCCTATAGGGTTGCTGTGAGCTGGAATCGACTTGATGGCAACAGGTTTGTTTTTTTGGTTTTATGTTGGCTTTTAATGGAGTCCTGATGGCACAATGGTTAAAGCACTCTGCTGCTAAGCAAAGGGTCGAAGGTTCAAACCCACGAACCACTCCGAGGGAGAATGATGGGACAGTCGGCTTCCTTAAGATTTACAGCCTTGGAAACCCTATGGGGTAGTTCTACTGTGTCTAGGCGATCATCATGAGTCAAAATCAGCTTGATGGCAATGTGTTTTTTGGGATCTAGGCTTTTAGAAGGGAAAAAAACTTCTCTCAGAAGTTGTTAGCTCAGAAGTAGTTTTTATATAAGAATTCAAGTTGAAATACTCAAAGCGAATCTTTGAGAAAATAAGATTGGTTGGATATTTGGATTTTAAAAATAGATGCTTTTTCCCTGATTTTTGTCAGTATAAAGTATAACAAAAACATACTTTTTTAAAAATATATTTAAGCTTATTTTTTCATGAAGAGACTGCTAATGTGAACTTCCTAGATTTTTTTACTAGTCTATTTCCCAGATGAACTAACATTCTTCCATACAGTTTTTAAGATTATAAAAAATATAAAATTATATGTTCAATTAATACAATTCTAACAAACTTAGACATGAATAGTCATTTGTTGCTTTTTTTGTTTGTCAACTTAAACATAATTTCTAAGATCCTTAGTTAAATTCAGGACCTTGTTTAATATCATAATTCATTAACAGAGGCCCCGAACAAATAAAGCATTACTCAAGAAGAAGAACAAAGTGGGAGGCCTTACACTACATGATTTTAGGACCTATTATACCGCCGTGGTAGTCAAAACAGCCTGGTACTGGTACAACAACAGATACATAGACCAGTGGAACAAAGTTGAGAATCCAGATATAAGCTCATCCACCAATGAGCAGCTAATATTTGACAAAGGCCCAAAGTCCATTAATTGGGGAAAAGACAGTCTCTAACAAATGGTGCTGGCATAACTGCATATCCATCTGCAGAAAACTGAAACAAGACCCATACCTCACACCATGCACAAAAACCTACTCAAAATGGATCAAAGACTTAAATATAAAATCGAAAACAATAAAGATCATGGAAGAAAAAATAGGGACAATTCTAAGAGCCCTAACACATGGCATAAACACAATACGAACCATAAGTAACAATGCACAAGCACCAGAAGAGAGACTAGATAAATGGGAGCTCCTAAAAATCAAACACTTACGCTCATCAAAAGACTTCACCAAAAGAGTTAAAAGACTACCTACAGACTGGTAAAAAAATTTTGGCTACGATAAATCCGATCAGCGTCTAATCTGTAAAATCTACAAGATACTCCAAAACCTCAACAAAAAAAAAGACAAATAACTCAATTAAAAAATGGGCAAAGGATATGAACAGGCACTTTGCCAAAGAAGATATTCAGGTGGCTAACAGATACACGAAGAGATGCTCACAATCATTAGCCATTAGAGAAATGCAAATCAAAACTACAATGAAATATCATCTCACCCCAACAAGGCTAGCATTAATCCAAAAAGCACAAAATAATAAATGCTGGAGAGGTTGTGAAGAGACTGGAGCACTTATACACTGTTGGTGGGAAAGTAAAATGGTACAACCACTTTGGAAGTCGATTTGGTGCTTCCTTAAAAAGCTAGAAATAGAAGTACTGTAAGATCCAGCTATCCTGCTCCTTGGAATATATCCTAGAGAAATGAGAGCTGTCACAGGAATAGATATATGCACACCCATGTTCATTGCAGCACTGTTCACAATAGCAAAAAGATGGGAACCACCTAGGTGCCCAACAACGGACAAATGGATAAACAAATATGGTATATCCACACAGTGGAATACTATGCAACAATAAAGAACAACGAGGAAGCTGTGAAACATCTTATAACATGGAGGAATCTGGAGGTCATTATGCTGAGTGAATTTAGTCATTCACAGAAGGACAAATATTGTATAAGACCACTATTATAAGAACTCAAGAAAAGGTTTAAACACAGAAGAAAACATTCTTTGATGGTTATGAGGGTAGGGAGGGAGGGTGAGGGTTATTTACTAACTAGGTAACAGGCAAGAATTATCTTAGGTGAAGGTTAGGACAGCACACACTGCAGGGGAAGTCAGCACAACTGGACTAAACCAAAGCTAAGAAGTTTCCTGAATACTATCAAATACTTTGAGAGACAGAGTAGCAGGGATAAGGGTCTGGGGATCATGCTTTCAGGGGACATCTAGGTCAATTGGCATAACAAAGCTTATTAAGAAAATGCTCTGCATCCTACTTTGGTGGGTGGCATCTGGGGTCTTAAAAGCTTGCAAGTGGCCATCTAAGATGCATCAACTGGTCCCAACCACCTGGAGTAGAGGAAAATGAAGAACATCAAAGATACAAGGAAAGTATTAGCCCAAGAGACAGAAAGGGCCACATAAACCAGAGACTTCATCATCCTCATACCAGAAGAACTAGATGGTACCCACTTACCACCAATGAATTCCCTGACTTGGAACACAACAGAGAGTCCCTGATGGAGCAGCAGAAAGACGGGGTACAGAACTCAAATTCTAGTAAGAAGACCAGACTTAATGGTCTGACTGAGACTGGAGGTACCCTGGAAAGCACGGCCCCTGGATTCGCTATCAGCCCAGAGCTAAAATAATTTCTGAAGCCAACTCTTCAAACAGGGATTGGACTGGACTGTGGGACATAACGTGATACGCATGAAGGGTGTGCCTCTTAGTCAAGTAGATATAAGAGACCAAAGGGGTAGCTTCTGTCCAGAGGTGAGATGGGAAGGCAGAGAGTATTAGGAGCTGGTTGAAAGGACATGGGGAATCAGGGGCAGAAAGGAGGAGTGTGCTGTCACAGAATGGGGTGAGCAACTAGGGTCACATAACAATGTATGTATAAAATTCTGTATGGGAGACTAACTTGAAATGTAAACTTCATTTAACTACAACAATTAAAAAAAAAGGAAAAAAATTCATTAATAGATAATCTTTGAATGTATAGATATTTTCTAAGTAACATAAACAACAACAAAACAGTTGCCATCAATTTGATTACGATGCATGTTGACCCCATGGGTTTCAGAGTAGAACTAGGCTTCATAGGGTTTTCTATGGCTGTGATCTTTCAGAAGTAGATTTCCAGGCCTTTCTTGTAAACACTCAAATCTCCAACCTTTTCATTAATAGCCGAGTGTTCAACTGTTTTCGCCACCTGCAGAATACTGAAAATTTGATCACCAAGCATACTTTTTATTTAAAAATGTTATAAAGTATCTATACCTTTGAGACATGTTAATGAACATTTTTACTTTTGCCACTTTGTGTTGTAAAAGGGTCATGTGATTTTGGAGATTGTATTATGTGTGCTCACAAGCTTCACTGGTCTGCCAAAGTACTTGCTTAAGACAGAAAATTGTGAATTATTTAAAACCAGTTTCTGTTGAATTGATTCCAACTCATGGCCACCCCATGTGTGTCAGAGCAGAACTGTGCTCTGTAGGATTTTCAATGGCTGATTTTTTCCAGGCCTTTCTTCCGAGGAATCTCTGGGTGGACTCAAATTTCCGGCCTTCTGGTTAACAGTTGCTAACTGCTAACATTTGCACCAACCAGGGACTCCCTCAATTACTTACTTCCCACTTTTTACTTGAACATTTGCAGAACATTTTAGTTTGGTTAAGAGTTGTAATTAATATGGAGGGGTGATACACTACGGGGAAAAATAGTAGCAAGTAAATATGACTGTACATACAAGGTAATATAGATTGTGCTTTTGCTTTTTAAAGGAAAAAGAGAACAGTTTTGTCCTAAAGCAGTGTCAGATTGTTCCAGAATTTGGAAGAATATGGTGGAGGACAACATTTGAGTGGGTATACCAAGTTGTAGAAGTCTTGAGGAAAATAAATTTTCTTTCCCTTGGATTATAATACCTGAAAACGAGGAGTCTGGAAAAAAAAGTAATGAAATGTGTTGGCATATTTTTGTTGGGGTTGTTCAAAAGGGGGTGGGGTGGATTTGTAAGTCCTTCACTGCCAAATATTATATTAATGCAATACCAGAATTTGGGTTTTCTCTCTGCTAAAATGACAAATTGTTCTTGGAATATTCAGCACTCTTAACAAGAAATAATAAAAGGTTATTCTATAACTATTGTGTAATTTTCCAGACAACAGAGATGCTGTATCTCATCAGAATAAGTTTTTGTGAGTTCTCTTGACTTTATAATGTCCTTGATTACTAAAAAAAAGAAAACAGACCAAAGTTAATTTTGAAAGAGCTAAGGTTTCTTAGAATTGGGTTACTTATTTCAATATCTAATTTAAAATATTGTTTTGACACTATGATTAATAGGTAGCCAAACCACAACCATTTATTTTTCTCAGGCACTGATGTTCCTGTCTTAACCAAGTGTCTAATCTCCTCCAATAACTCTTTTGAACTTGTCCTTCTAAGATTAGATCCTAGATTCAAAAAATTAAGTTTTCAAGGTATTTTTAGCACCAAAATAATCCTCAGGGTTTTCCAGAAAGCCTTGTATAACTACAAAGATTATTCTTTCTTCTTACTAAAGAAGGAATGCCAGTAATGATTAGTTTGTTTGATATGTGCAATATCTCTCAGTCAGCTCAACTCTATTGTCAGAGCAGCCTGTGAAGAACTGTCAAATCCAGAGAAATTTGACCTTTCCTAAAGTAGTTTTGTACAGGTGTTAGAGATTGAATTGTATCCTCCCAAAATATGTGTTGAATTTCTGGCCCTTGGAATTGTGGTTGTGATCTTTGAAAACTGGGTTTTTCTTGTTATGCTAATTAGGTCAAAAATATAGGGTGGATCTTAAACCTAATCCCTTCTGAGTTTTAAAAGACCAGAACCGAGAGACACACGCACATAGGGGGATGAGAGATGCTACTTAAGGATCATCCGCAAGCCAAGGAATGCCAAGGGACCAAGGAACACCCAGGGCTATCGACAAGGAATCCACATGGCCAAGACTCCAGAACTATTCTTTAAAGCCACTCAACTGTGGTATATATGTTACAGCAGCACTAGGTAACCAAGACAATAGGTAAAATGCTATTAATACACATATGTTTCAGAGATTATACACATTCCAGGAAGGGTTGAAAGGTTGTAGTACTGAGGCAATACTCTCATATGGTTTACCCTCGAGGGAAACATGGATCAAAGCCTTATGATGTCATTATGTATTACAGCCTGCTGGAGAATTTGACTCTTCTTTAACTTGATCGTGTAGCTTACTGTAATAAGTAATAAGTAATTTAGTCTTATTACCAGCAAATGGTTTATACTTTCCTATCTTGTTTACCTAAAGGCTCTGTTATAAGCTACAGTCTAGAAATTTGATCCTCAAGAAAAAAGCATATTCTCAGTTTTGATTATTTCAAGGAGTAGACTTTTGGGTGCAGGCTTGTAATCTGACATCACTTGCACAACAGTCAGACTTTACCAAGGGACTAATTAAAGATTTCCATAACTCATTTTAGTCACTAAGTAAACAACTTCATGAAAGCAGACTGCTGACCTAGTATCTAATGGGACAAGAATTGATTAAGTAGGACTAAATGAACTGATGGGGAAAATCTAATTGTGGTTATTCATTTTGGAATATTGCTGGTAATATTTTTCGATGTGCAGTTTTCTGGATATAAGAGCAAACCGTTTCTACTTCTTAGTATATTATGCTTTTGCCAACCGAAATGCTTCCTCTAAGTGGTATTTTTTTTCTTACTGATCCCTCAGTGGAGAGGAATAATTACCGAGTCTCTACTTTTCAAGGCAAAATAGTTATCTGCATAGGTTCACTAAGATTCTGTCCTCCTTTTATTACCAGAATGTAATTAGACAAATCAATTGTGCAATCAAGGCTATAGCTATAGAGTCATATTTGAGAATAAATTTAATTTATTTGGATATTAAAAAACAATTTAAGGAAAAAAGAGTTTTACTTCATATATGGGACAAGGGTCTATAAAGTTCTCCCAGGAAATTGGTGTGGTAATAAGGTTCCTGCCTTACAGATACTAAGGAAGGCAACTTTCTGATGGTTTAAGAACTTGAGCATATTTTGGAGATGTTACCGCAAAACGCAGGTCTGAGACGCCTGCCGCAAAAGCCAATACTGAGACAAAGGTGAGGTGAGTAGCAAGAGTGTTTTATTATATATCAATATACAGGAGACAGAGGGGAACAAGTTTCTCCAAAATCTGCCTCCCCCTCTGGAGGACGATTAGAGGATTTTATCGGGACAGGGTCAGGTTCCAAAGAATCTGTAGAAAGTTAGTCCCCTTTGAGGTGGGCACAAAGACCTCCTTCCAGACATGTCGACCTTCTGTGGGTATTCTTGAAGAACCTTTTGTTCAGTCATCTCGCCTTCAGATTTTATCACCTGTTGTTCTACCTCCCAAAGAGGAACTTAGGTTAATTTTAAACTTTTATAAAATTATGGGAAAACAGGAGGGAAGAGAGAAGGAAAATAAATCAGAATCATAGGAGCATGCAGAAGTGAACTATGCAAGCTATGCATTAACAATACCACAATATCCAGGATGCTAGGCCTACACAGCTGACAATAAATGTGAAATTCCCATGCAGACACTTTCAGAGACTTCAAGGCAAGAGAAATTCACTAACATTATATGTACTCTGAGCAAACTTTGGTGTAGATAAGTATCTTGAATTGGTTGCTAAACTTAAGAAAGAAGAACAAACAACAGAGACTTTCGAGATTCCAATCCTATATTCTTAATGAAATCTCCTTATAAAATTTAATTCTGTTGTGTTATAGTTGCTCAACGAAGTATAACTCCAGATTTGATGACCATTCAGAAAGAAGACATGTATGTGGTTTTTAACAGTTCTTGCTGAATCAATTAAATGAATCAAGCTAAAACACAATAAGGCCAGACTTTTGTTTGTTTTACTCTTTTTTTTTTTTTCATATTATACTTCAGGTGAAGGTTTACAGAACAAATAGTTTCTCATTAAACAGTCAGTACACATATTGTTTTCTGATACTGGTTGTCTTAGTCATCTAGTGCTGCCATAACAGAAATACCACAAGTGGATGGTTTTAACGAAGAGAAGTTTATTTCCTCACAGTCAAAGTAGGCTAGAAGTCCAAAGGCAGGGTGTCAGCTCCAGGGGAAGCTTTTTTATCTCTGTCGGCCTTCTTCTCTTCGGTGTTCCCCCAGACTAGGAGCTTCTCTGAGCAGGGACCCCGGTTCAAAGGACGCGTTCTGCTCCCGGCAGAAAGGTCGCGCTCTGCTCCCGCACTGCTTTCTTGATGGTATGAGGTCTCCCTGTTTCACTGCTCACTTCTGTCTTTTAAATCTCAAGACATTGCCTCAGGATACAATCTAATCCTGTAGACTGAGTCGTGCCTTACTAACACAACTGCCACCCAACCTCCCTCATGAACATCATAGAGGCAGGATTTACAATTTATAGGAAAACCACACAATACCAGGAATCATGGCCCAGCCAAATTGATACACACATTTTTGGGGGGACATAATTCAAACCATGAAACTGGTTAACAACCCCACGACATGTCAACCCTCTCCCTTCTTGACTTTTTTTTTTTTTTTTTTTGGTGAAAATATACATAGCCAAAGATACACCATTTCAAAAATTTCTACATGCCCAGTTCAGTGACATCGACTATGTTCTTCCAGTTGTGCTGCTATTCTCACTTTAGATGAAGGTCCACAGAACAAAATAGTTTCTCATTAAACAGTTAGCACACATGTTGTCCTATGACAATGGTAAACACCCCCACTACATGTTAACACTGTCCTTACTTAACCTTGGGTTCCCTATCACTAGCTTTCCTGTCCCCTACTGCCTTCGAGTCCTTGTTCCTGGACTGCTGTGCCTCAATAGTCTCCTTTTGTTTTATGGGGCTGTCCAATCCCAAGCTGAACGGTAAACCTTGGAAGTGACTTCACCATTGAACTAAAAGAGTGTCTGACGGCCATACTCTCGGGGTTTCTCCAGTCTCTTTCAGGCCAGTAAGTCTGGTCTTTTTTGTGTGTTTTAGAATTTTGTTCTACATCCTTCTCCAGCTCTGTCCACAACCCTCTGTTGTGATCCTGGTCAGAGCAGTCAGTGGTGGTAGCCAGGCACCATCTAGCTGTACTGGACTCAGTCCGGTGGAGGCCTTGGTAGCTGTGGTCCATTAGTCCTGTTCTCTTCATTCTCCCTTGCTCCCGAAGGGATGAGACCAGTGGACTATCTTAGATGGCCGCTCACAGGCTTTTAAGACCTTAGACACTACTCACCAAGGTAGAATGTAGAACATTGCCTTTATACACTGTGTTATGCCAATTGAGCTAGATGTTTCCTGAGACCATGGTCCCCACAGCTCTCCACCCAGCAGTTCAGTCCCTCAGGGAGTTCGGATGTGTCTACGGAGTTTCCATGACCTTCCTTGTACAAGTTGTGCTGGTTTCCCCAGTATCGTGTACTGTCTCACCCTTCACGAAAGATACCACTTAGCTATTGCTTATTTTGTATTCCCCACCCCACCCCTCTAATCACTCATAACCAACAAAGATTGTTTCTTTTTGTGTGTAAACTTTTTAACGGGTTTTTACAATACAGGTCTCATACAATATTTGTCCTTTTCTGATTGACTTATTTCACTCAGCATAATGTCCTCCAGTTTCATCCATGCTATGAGATGCTTCATAGATTCATCATTGTTCTTTCTCTTTGCATAGGACTCCATTGTGTGTATGTACCATAGTTTGTTTATCCATTCATCTGTTGATGGACATCTAGGTTGTTTCCATCTTGTTGCTATTGTGAACAATGCTGCCATGAACATGGGTGTGCATATGTCTATTCGAGTGATGAGTATTATTTCTGTAGAATATATTCCTAGGAGTGGGATTGCTGGATTGTAGGGTATTTCTATTTTTAGCTTTCTAAGGAAGCTACAAATCATTTTCCTAAATGGTTGTATCATTTTGCATTCCCACCAGCAGTGCATAAGCGTTCCGATCTCCCCACAGCCCCTCCAACATTTGTTATTTCCAGTGTTTTTGATATGTGTCAGTAACGCTGGGGTGAGATGGTATCTCATAGTGGTTTTAATTTGCATTTTTCTAATGGCTAGTGATCGTGAGCATTTCCTCATGTGTCTTTTGGACACTTGAATGTCTTCTTTGGGGAAATGTCTGTTCATTTCCTTTGCCCATTTTTTAATAGGATGATTTGTCTTTTTGTTGCAGAGGTGTTGGATTTTCTTGTAGATTATGGAGGTTAAACCTTTGTCTGACTTGTACTGTCCAAAAATTTTTTCTCAGTCTGTAGGTTCTCTTTTGACTCTTTTGGTGAAGTCTTTTGAAGAGCATAGGTGTTTGATTTTTAGAAGAT
>NW_004444075.1:1342731-1348868 GCF_000243295.1 Trichechus manatus latirostris
TTGATTGATTTTCTAATGTTGAACCATCCTTGCATGAATCCTACTTGGTTGTTGTGTATTATTTTTTTGATATGATGCTGAATTCTATTGGCTAGAATTTTGTTGAGAATATTTGCGTCTATATTCATGAGAGATATTGGTCTGTAATTTTCTTTTTTTTCGGCATCTTTGGTTTTGGTATCAGGGTTATGCTGGCTTCATAGAATGAATTTGGAAGTGTTGCTTCTTTTTCTATGCTCTGAAATAGCTTGAGTAGTACTGGTACAAACTTTTCTCTGGATTTTGGTAGAATTCTCCAGTGAAGCCATCTGGGCCGGGGCTATTTTTGTTAGAAGTTTGTTTTATTACCATTCCAATCTCTTCTCCTGTTTTGGTTCTGTTCAGATTGTGAACATCACTTTGTTGCAGTTTGGGTAGGTAGTGTTTTTCTAGAAATTTATCCATTTCCATAAGGTTTTCAAATTTGTTGGAGTATAGTTTTTCATAATATTCTGTTATGATCCTTTTTATTTCAGTTGGGTCTGTTGGAATGTCATCCATTTCATTTCTTAGTTGGGTTATTTGCGTCCTCTCCTGTTTTCTTTTGTCAGTCTGGCCAGCGGTTTGTCAATTTTGTTGATTCTGTCAAAGAACCAACTTTTGGTTTTGTTGATTCTTTCTATTGTTTTTCTATTCTCTATTTCATGTACTTCTGATCTGATCTTTGTTATTTCCTTTCTTCTAGTGGCTGTGTTTTTTTTTTTTTGTTCTTTTTCTATTTGTTTGAGTTCTGTAGTGAATATTTTGATTTTGTCCCTTCTTTTTTGATGTGTGCATCTATTGCTATAAATTGTCCTCTGAGGACTGCCTTTGCTGTTTCCCAAAGTTTTTGGTATGATGTGTTTTCATTCTCTATTGATTCTAGGAATTTTTTCATTCCATCTCTGATTTCTTTTATTACTCAGTTATGTGTGAGCAGGGTATTATTCAGTTTCTATGTAATTAAATTTTTCCCCTTAGTCTTCCTGTTGTTAATTTCTACCTTGATGGCATTGTGGTCAGAGATGATACTTTGTATTATCTCAACATTTTGGATCTTGTTGAGGATTGCTATGTGGCCTAAAATGTCATCTATTCTGGAGATTGTTCCATGCGCATTGTCAAAGAATGTGTACTTTGCAGATGTTGGGTGGAGTGTTCTGTATATGTCTACGAGGTCAAGATGGCTGATTGTGCCCTTTAGGTCTTCCGTATCATTGCTGAGTTTCTTTTTAGTTGTTCTGTCCTTTACAGAGAGTGGTGTGTTTGCAGTCTCTTACTATTATTGTGGAACTGTCAATTTCTCTTTTTAGTGCTGTTAGAGTTTGTTTTATGTATTTTGGAGCCCGTCATTAGGTGCATAGATGTTTATTATGGTTATGTCTTCATGATGAATCGTCCCCTTAATCATTATATAGTTTCCTTATTTGTCTTTTATGGTGGATTTTGTTAGAAAGTCTATTTTATCTGAGGTTAGTATTGCCACTCCTGCTTTTTTTGGTAGTTGTTTGCTTAATATATTTTTTTAATCCTTTGACTTTTAATAAATTTGTATCTCTGTTTCTAAGGTGTGTCTCTTGTAGACAGCATACGGATGGATTTTGTTTTTCCATTCTGTCACTCTGCATCTGTTTATGGGTGCATTTAGGCCATTTACATTCGGTGTAATTATTGATAGGTGTGAGTTGATTGCTGTCATATTCTAGTGTTTTTTTTGTTTTTGTAGCGCCGACGTTTTCTTTAGTCCTCTTACTATCCTGTGCTGAGTTCCTTTTGTCTTTGGATTTCTTTTTTCACTTTTTTTTTTTCTCTTCGTAGGTTTGGCTTTTACTGACGCTTTATGATTTTACTCTTTATTTTTATGAGTATGTTTGTTAACTTTCTTTGTGGTTACCATGAAATTTACCCTTATCTTTCTAACTCTGAAGCATCTATTATTACTTGGTATCGCCTTGCCTTCCTCTCCATTAGAAGGTCTATACCTCCATGGTTTATTCCCCCTTTTATTGTTCTGATGTTGATTTCTGTTACAGATTAACTGCTTTGATCCCCTCTTGTATTTCTTTTGGTTTTGGATAGTCCTTGGGAGTTCATTTCCTAGATTGGTATCTGGCTGCTACGATCCTCCATCCTAGATTCAGCTGGTGAGCTGAAGTTGTTTGTTCTCAGATCAAAGGACTCCCTTTAATAACTCTTGTAAGTTTTGATTTGGTTTTCACATATTCCTTAAATTTTTGTTTATCTGGAAATGTCCTAATTTCACCATCATATTTGAAGGAGAGCTTTGCAGGATACATTATTCTTGGCTGGCAATATTTTTCGTTTAAGGTTTTTTATATGTCATCCCATTGCCTTCTTGCCTGCATGGTTTCTGCCAAATAATCTGAGCTTAGTCTTATTGTTTTTCCTCTATATGTGACTTCTTGTTTTTCACAAGCTGCTCTCAGGATTCTTTGTTTGTCTTTGGTTTTGGTGAGTGTGATTATGATATGCCTTGGTGATTTTCTTTTGGATTCTATCCTATATGGGCTTCGTTGAGCTTCTTGGATGTCCAGCTTTTCATCTTTCATGATATTGGGGAAGTTTTCTGTCAGTGGTTCTTCAATGAGCCACTGTGTGTTTTCTGTTTTCTCCCCCTGTTCTTGAATTCCGATCACTCGAAAATTTTTGTTTTGTTTGTATCCCACATAATTTTCAGGGTTTCTTCATTTTTCTTTGTTCTTTTTTCTAAGTTTTCCTTGAGTGGAGTTGTATCCAACTGTTTGTCTTCCATTCCGCTGATCCTGTCTTCCACCGTTTCAAATCTGTTCCTCAGCCCTTCGATGACACTGTCCATTTCTGAAATCTTGTAGCTTATTTTTTGGATTTCTAACTGTTGTTTTTGTATGATTTCTAGTTGTGAATTTATTTTAGCATTTTTTTCCTGTCTTATTTATCTAGTGCTGCTTTAACAGAAATACCACAAGTGGATGGTTTTAACGAAGAGAAGTTTATTTCCTCACAGTCAAAGTAGGCTAAAAGTCCAAATTCTGGGCGTCAGCTCCAGGAGAAAGCTTTTTCTCTCTGTCAGCCTTCTTCTCTTCAGTTTTCCCCCGGACTAGAAGCTTCTCTGCACAGGAACCCCAGTCCAAAGGACACAGCACTGCTTTCTTGATGGTATGAGGTCCCCCTGTCTCACTGCCCACTTCTCTCCTTTATATCTCAAAAGATTGCCTCAGGACAGAAACCAGTCTTGTAAATTGAGTCCTGCCTCACTAACACAACTGCTGCCTATCCTCCTTCATTAACATCATAGAGGCAGCATTTACCACACGTGGGAAAATCACACAATACCGGGAGTCACGGCCCAGCCAAATTGATACACACATTTTTTGGGGGGACATTATTCAATCCATGACAGTTCCTGCATTATTTTCTTGAATTCTTCCCTTTTTTTGTCTGTATTTTCCATGAATTTGTCTGTCTTTTCCATGAATTTGTCTATTTTTTCCTCATTTATGTCTGCTTTTTGCTTCAACTCTTGCATGGCTCTGAATATTAAAGATTTGAATTCCCTATCAGTTAGTTATAGTCCCTTTTCTTCTACTGGAAAGTCATCTGGTGTTTTATTTTGGACGCCTACTGGAAACCTCCTGTCCTGTTTTTGTATAAGTTTTGATATTTTCTGCTGCCTTTGCTTATTGATTGTAGATTTATTTGTTTTGTCCTGCATTTTTGTTTTATTTGGTTATGTCTGAGCAGGCGGGATGTGTCTTCTTTGTTGTTTCCTCCAATGGGCAGGGTCAGTGACTCAGGTATGGTACAGCAGGGCAAGTCCAGTTTAAGGAGAGTTGCTGGGATGGTTTCTCGTGGCACGTAGTAGAGCTGACAGTGCAGTCTGGGAATCAGTGTACGGCAGGTTCCAGTAGGCTGTGCCTGTGCTACTTTGGAGTATGATGTTCAGCACATGGTGCAGGAAGGCAGGAAGGAGGGGGAAGACTGTTATTTGTGGAGCTAAGATGGGTATGGGAAAGAAGAGAGAGAGGAGAGAGGAACAGGAGCCAAAAACATACACACAAACAAAAAATAGTGCTAAGACAGCTTGCTATTGGAGTGGAAAGATGAAAGACTGATAAACGGGGAAAAACAAAAATGAAAAAAAAGAAAAACTGTAAAAGAAAAAATGAGTAATTAGAGAAACTGGAAATAGTTAAAGACATAAAGGGAATAAGAGAGAGAGGAAAGCAAAACAAAGAAAAAAAAAAAGAAATAAGAAATGTCCCCAGTGATGTCCCTGTGCGTCTGTGCCCAGGAGTCTCTCAGAAAAAAAATTTTTTAATCATAAATAAGTCTGGCCTCAGACTTCCAGCAACTAGGCACTCTAGGCAGAAGCACCATGCCGTCCCTCCACAGCAAAGATCTGAAAAAACTAAGCCAAACAAAGAAAACAGCAATCCTGAAACCCTAAAACATCAAATGAAGAGATAAAGAACTCAGACAAGCACCAAATGGGGTGAGAAACTGACAGAGACTGGAGAACAAGGAGAGATTCATGCACAGGTGCCCGATCAGCTAGCGCAGAATGGATCTGCCTTCTTAGACTCCTATCAGAGACCAGCAAGTAGGGGGTATGAGAAAGCAGCTTCACCAAGCTGCCAGCAGGAGACAGAACTGGTAACTGACAATATACACTTTCCCACCTTCTACCCTTCTTCACCCCCACTCAGCCTGCTTTGCTTCCTGTGGCCACAGTCTTTTGGCCGGGAAGCCCTGGCTGCTTGGATTACACTGGCCCCCACTGGACGACTCCCTGAGTGCCGTTTGTTGGCTGCTGGTGTTGCTTTTTTCCATTTCTTTTGATTTCTTCCTTACCTCTCACCACCTCTCCCTCTTTTGCACAAACACCTGGCTCTGTGAGCCATCTTTGCTTCTTCCTAAGGGGTTGCGGAGCTCTGCTCAAGTGTGGAACTGCTTCCCGGTCTGTGCTGCCATGCTGGTGGGATCCTGGGCCTTTTTTTTGTTTGTTTGCTTTGAACTGTGTTTTCTTTTTCTTTTCTAGAGTTGGGATCCCATTCTGACTGGGCAGTGCTATACGGCTTGGGACCTACCCCCTCAGCTTGTGCAGACGTGCAGAGGGATCCCTGAGAGCATTTCTTTTTTGGTTGGTTTATTTTTTCCGTTTTTCTGGGGGCTTTTCTTCTTCTTTTTTTTTTATTTATTTATTTTTTTTTGTTTTTCCTCTTCTTCCCTTTTAGTCTTTCTTCATTACTCAGTTTCTTGTCTCTCTATACCTTACTTTTCTTCCTGTCCCCTGAATCCCTGGTGCTGAATACCTCTACACCTTCTAGCCAGGCTGTACTTCAACACCTGGAAACAACTTCCCCAGACCTCGCAGCTGCACCAGTTGGATCCCTGGGAGCTTTGCTGTTCTTTTTTCCTTCTAATTTTTATTTAATTGTTTTCTTTTTTTTCTTCCTCTTCTCATTTTGTTTTTCTCCGTTTCATAGTCTCTCATCTCTCCACTCTACGGCAAGGTCCCCTAACACTCTTTTTTGTTTGTTTGTATGTCTTTGACTCCCGTTCCTCTCAGCTCTCTCCCATACCCATCTTAGCTCCAAAACATCACAATGTCCCCCTCCATCTTGCCTACCTACACCATGTGCTTAACATCACACCATCAAGCAGCACAGGCACGGCCTAACAGAACCTGTCCTGCACTGATTACCAACCCACAATTTTGGCGTTAGTAAGTGCCACAAACAATACATCCCAGCAATTCCTCTTCAGCTAGACCTTCCCCGCTGTACCATATCTGAGAGACTGATCCTGCAAACTGGAGAAGGAGGCAAAAAGTACTGTGCCCGCAGACGAACAAACAACAAAGAACACACAGCCTGTCTGCTCAGACATAGCCAAATTTTAAAAAAAGGATGAAACAAACAAACCTACAATCAATAAACGAGAAAAATAACTATGCCCCGAAGACAGCAGACAATATCAAAACATTTACAAAAACATGACAGGATGGTTCCAGTAGGTGTCCAAAATAAAACACCAGATGACTTTCCAGTGGAAGAAAAGACACTAGAACTACCTGATAGGGAATTCAGATCTCTAATAATCAGAATTATCCAAGAGTT
>NW_004444075.1:1354859-1394325 GCF_000243295.1 Trichechus manatus latirostris
ACCCCTTCGGGAGCAAGGGAGAATGAAGAGAACAGGACTAATGGACCACAGCTACCAAGGCCTCCACCAGACTGAGTCCAGTACAGCTAGATGGTACCTGGCTACCACCACTGACTGCTCTGACCAGGATCACAATAGAGAGTCCTGGACAGAGCTGGAAAAGGATGTAGAACAAAATTCTATCTCACAGAAAAAAAAAAGACCAGATTTGCTGGGCTGACAGACTGGAGAAATCCCGAGACTATGGCCCAGGATACCCTTTTAGCTCAGTGGTGAAGTCACTACCGAAGTTCACCCTCCAGCCAGGGACTGGACAGCCTCATAAAACAAAACTGTGCTAAGGAGGCACAGCAGTCCAGGGACAAGGACTAGTAGGCAGGAGAGGAGAAGAAAGTTGGTGATAGGGAACCCAAGGTTGAGAAGGGACTGTGTTGACATGTTGTGGAGTTGTTAACCATTGACATAGGGCAATATGTGTACTGTTCAATTAGAAACTATTTGTTCTGCAAACCTTCATCTAAGGTACAAAAAAACAAAAAAAGAGTTATCTATGTCAGATCAGATTGACAACAGCAACTCAGAAGGTTTGATGGGAAGCCTAGGGGGCAGTGAGTTGAAGATAATGGTGATGGGATAATTTGGAAAAGGATAGTGAGAATAGCAGCACAACTGGAAGAATGTAACCGATGTCACTGAATAGTATGTGTAGAAACTTTTGAAATGGTGCAACTTTGGCTATGTATATTTTCACCAAAAGTGTCCTCCAAGGTCAAGAAGGGAGTGTTGACATGTCGTGGGGTTGTTAACCAATGTCATAAAACAACATGTGTACTGACTGTTTAATGAGAAACTATTTGTTCTGTAAACCTTCAACTAAAGTACAATAAATATATATATATATTTTTTCTGATTATTTATGATCATAAGGAAGATCTGTTAATAACTACTCAACATTTATAAATAAGGAAAAAGGACGACTTCATGCACTTTCCGTCTCATACTGGAGCCCACCAAAAGATTTTTTTCTCTATACAATGTGTTTTTGTTTGATTTACTATTTACTCTTCATTGGGGCCTAGACTGTGAAATTGTACGTTTATTTTAACAAGACCTTAAAGAGAGTTTGTTAGAGATGCAAATAATTGCTGCCTGATAGAAAAGGTTACTATTTTATCATCCTATAGGGCATTGACCGGAGATGTGGTGGAGTAATTGTTAAGCATCTGGCTGCTAACCAGAAGGTCAGGGGTTTGAATCCAGCAACCGCTCTGCAGTGGAAAGACCTGGTGATCTGCTCCTGTAAAGATTACAGCCTTGGAAACCCTGTAGGGCAGTTCTACTCTGTCGTGTAGGGTCGCTAGGAGTCGGAACTGACTCGATGGCAGGTTTGGGTTAGAGCATTGATTAATTTTGTGTTTAATTTAAACGTATTTTAGCTTATCTTCCTGAACTGACTATATAAATCTCTTTAATGCTTTTTGAAGCAGCTTAACCTTTCTGCTGGTTACCTCATTAACGAATTAAATAAAATTTTTGATATTGTCAATATGTATTTATGTGAGCGTCTTGATTTTAACTTTTAAAAAATTATACTTTGATAGCATATTAGTTTGCAAGACTAGTAATCCAGACTTACTATTACCTCCTAAGTACTATATTTGCAATTTAAGTAAGCTGCCATCTAGTTAATATTCGGGAGAAATAACACTTGATTTTTTATATTTTTGTACATACATAGACATGCATCTTTACTGAAGTAGCTGAGCATAATTTTCACACAAGTTTGAGATTTATGCAATAATTAAATAAAGACACATACCTACTAAGTGTTATTTGGATGTCCTTGTTGTAAGTATCTGCTCTCTTTGGTTTATTGCTGGTAACACAACAATCAAATAAACAATTATAAAACACTTATTTTCTCATACAAATCCAGTGAGAAATTATTCTCTACAAATACTTGTTTTTATGTAGAGTATTCACTTTCCTGTGAAAAAAATTGGTGCTATTTTTGACCCTGTTCTCTGGTTAATCTATCCTTCGGAACTCAGCTCAGAGCTATGAATTTATAATACTTTTCTGTAATCCCCCTAATAGAGTTATTTGCTCCAATAGCAGAGTCTATATACCTCTACATTATTGGTTAGCGTTTCTGTTGGAATTATTTGTTCATATGTTTCCCTCATTTGATGGTGGGTATCAGGATGAGTGTGACCATGTCTCAATGAACTAAATTTGATCTCCTCCACAAAGCCTTCTAATTCAATTAATCTCTTGCTTTTCTAAGCATCTTGTAATATTGAAAGACTCATTCATTTTATTATTAAACATATGTTACCTTATGACAGCTATTAGACTTTTTAACGTTTTAAAATCAAATATAGTTATTTAACATTCAGTTGCTTTTGTCTTATTTCATCAAATGGACTTTAAGCTCATTGAAGGCAGAATCTGTGACATACTGGGTATTTGCATTCCACAAAACATCACAATGCCTTCATACAGAAGGTGCTCAATATGTATTTGTTGATTTGATTTTGAGTTTTAGAACTTGCTTTGATTTTTTTCTGAGGTTTGAGTAGAACACACATTCCTAAATTGCTTAATTTTCTGTTTTAAAATGGGAAGCACACATTGTCCCAAATACAAGGCTGGTTTTCTTAGTGTTTCCTAGAAGTATGACAAGATAACTTTCTGCTGGTTGTGACCTAAACTTCCAAACTCCACCCAGAAACTGTTGCTTTGGGCTTAGTAGAGAAAGGCTATATATATACGTATATAATGTAAAGAAATTATATATATGTGTGTGTGTGTGTGTGTGTATATATATATATATATATATGTAATTTTCTTCCACATTCCATACTAACAGATGCTGCTTCTTTTCATAGACTATAAACAGAAATTTGGGGCCAATATATATCAAGTGTGTGAATTCCAGTAGTTATTGTTTTTCTGGTCAGCAGTTTCTGTGTGCTCCAACTCCCCTTTCATTAACTGTATTTCTAGCTGGTTGGTGGTTATTAACTAATATGCATTATTTATAGTGATTATTTATCTTCCCATTTACAATATTTTGTGGCCTACCTTCTGACACTTTTTAAAAGATTTTGGGTTAATAAATAGTAGCCAGTCATGGAGTTTAACATTTAAAATCTTCCTTAAATCTTTTCTAGTTAGACTTCCATCCTGACTACTCCACTGAGGTTGCTTTTAGTAGTCATCAATTTCCCACAATGTGCTCAATCTAATGGTCAATTTCCCATCCTCTGTCTTACTTGACCAGCTGTCAGCCTTTGCCACAGTTGATCACTTCCTCCTTTTCTATATGCCTTCTTCACTTTCAGTATACCTCATTTGTTTTTGTTTTTCCTATCTCACTGGCTCTCACTGCCTGTCTACTCTGCTGTTGTTTTCTAATCTTTTTGATCCCTTAACGTTTTGACGCCCCAGGGATGTCCTTGGATATCTTCTCCTACTCACTGTCTAGGTAATACTCACTGTCTAGGTAATTTCATCTACTCCCATTCTGTATCATGACTAAATATCATCCGTGACCAAAAATTATGTTTCTCTCCCTGAACTTCTTTCATTCACTTAAATGTTTTATAGGATGGTTCTATTTAAATTGTGCAAAACAGTACTCCAGATCACACTAAATGCTTTCCCCTTGTTGTCTTCCTTATCTCAGGTATTATCAATTTCATCCTTCCAGTTGCCAAATTTCCTCTCATCCCATAACTTCCATCGAATCCATCAGTAGTTCTACTTGACTACATCTTACTACACTTGCTGCTACTAGTCTGTTCCAATCCAAGATCATTGTTATAATTATTGAGATATTTCCTAGCTACACCGACTCCTCAGTGACTGTCCCGTTATCTGACATTTCACATTTACGACAACAGTAAAAAATCTACTATCCGACTATTTTGCACGTTAAGGATGTACATCTGGCTGTAATGAATACCAAGATGCAAGGCGAGAATAACACTGGCTGTGGTGGTTAAGGTTGTGTGTCAACTTGGCTGTGCCATGATTCTCAGTGGTTTGGCAGTTATGTAATGATGTGGTCATCTTCCATTTTCATATAAGGTCGATTTTCACTTAAGAACCTGGTCTTTGGAGCCTAACCATGTAGGTAAGTGAGGAGTGGGTGTAGTTTCTCGGTATCTGCCTTTGCTCACCCTCTGCTTTCTTCACATAGTATTCACAGCAATCCTTTAAAAATATAAGTCATGTCACTCTCTTTTTGAAAACCCCCACCTCAGGGAATTTGTACTTACTGTACCCTATTCTGGAGCCCTGGTGGCATAGTGGTTAAGAACTATGGCGAGCTACGACTGCTAATCAAAAGGTCAGCAGTTCAAATCCGCTAGTTGCTCCTTGGAAGCCCTATGGGGCAGTTCTATTCTGTCTTATAGGGTTGCTATGACTCAGAATTGACTCAACAGCAATGGGCTTGGTTTTGGTTTTGGGTACCCTACTCCTGAAACACTTTTCACCAGATATCTGTGGTTTTCTCCAGATATACATGACTTACTTTCTCATCTCCTGGGATTTACTCGTATCTTTAGTAAGGTTTTTCTTTATGACTCTGTTTGAAATTGTATAACCCCTTGTCTTAGTTATCTAGTGCTGCTATAAAAGAAATAGCATAAGTGGGTGGCTTTAACAAATAGAAATTTATTTCTTCACTGTTTAGGAGGCTAGAAGCCGGAATTCAGGGTGAAAGCTCTAGGGGAAGGCTCTCTCTCTCTTTCAGCTCTGGAGGAAGGTCCTGTTTCTTCTAGCTTCTGCTCCTGGGTGATCTTCATGTGTTTGGCATCTCTCTTCCTCTATCTCTGCTTCTCTTACTTGCTTATCTAATCTCTCTTATATCTCTAAACAGACTGATTTAAGACACACTCTACACTCATCTTGTCTCATTAACATAACAAAGAATCCATTCCCAAATGGAATTATAACCACAGATATAGGGGTTAGGATTTATAATGCATATTTTTGGAGAACACATTTCAATCCATAACACCCTTTATCTAATACACACAAAACTTCTGATTCCCCTTCTATGCCTTTATATTTATTCACATTTACCACCCTCCAGCATACCGTGTATATTACTTATCTTTTTCTTTTTTTTGTTTGACTATTAGTCTCACTCCCCACTAATATCTAAGTTCCCAAAAGGCAGGGAACACTTGAATGGTTTCTTCACTGCTATATTTTCAGCGTCTAGGAAGTACCTGGCCCATAGAAGGGCTCAAGAAATATTTGTTAGATTACTTAATTAATTAGTTAAAAAAATAATCACTACCAGATCACAATAGGTTTTGAAATAAATATAGTATTTTCCATACTGATATGGTGACAGTTGGATATTATGAGAAACCATTAAAAATATGACAATATTTGGATATAACATCATGTTTTAAACCAGACTGTGTTTACTTTATTCATATCTGCTTCAATTCACAAAGAATTAGTAACAGCCTTTTCTATTTTGAAGTTGACAGGTATTTGAATGTCTTAAATTGTGGATGGGACAATCAGTCTATCCTCCAAACTCTCATCATGACGACCCAGGAAAAACCCATCAGAAGGACATCTATTTCAATTTCAAATTATCCCTATTCAAAATTTATCTCTACATTGGCATCCACTTCAATGTCATAAGTGTTACAGATTTTTTTTCAGATAATAAATTGGAATCTTTAATTATTTGTCAATAATTGTTTCCTCATGTCCTGTACTCATTGAGGAAGAACAACTAATCATCATTCTCATCTTAAGATATTTAATGACTACTAACAAATGTTTTACTGCTATTGCTCTTCTTAGATCGTGTGTGTGTATGTGTGTGTATTTAAAACTTCAAAAACTAGCAACTTTCCTTCAAAAATCTTTCTCTGCCAAGCATCAAATATTGCTCTGGCATTTAAAAAATCCATTAACGTTAAAATAAAATGCTAAATGATACCTGAGATATTAGACCCCATCATTAATGAATATAATGATTCATTTTCATAGCTGTGACACTAATCACTATTGTCTGAAAAATGACCCCAGATACTGTCACAAGGAACATAATATTTAATAGATTCTTCCCAATATTACCTCATTGACTGAAATCATATAACCTCAAAATTGGAAGGCACTTTAAAACTATCTAATTCGATGTCTGTAAGTTTGAATTGGATGGTGTAAGTGATTCTGTCAGCACGTGCACAGCTGACACAAAGGAAAGGGACAACTGGAAAAGGATGTCACACAAATAGCTCATCTTTGGAGAAGAGCTATCATGCCCTGGCTACTTCTTTTAAGCTACATCCCTGTCTGAGAGCAGAGAGAGAACATTCGAGGAAAAGTTCACATCATCTTTTATCACTGTCAGAAGGATACTTTTGTCCCTTAATAATTTAACCCAACCTGAAGCTTACAGAGTATTTTTATTGTATTTGGTTTTCTCTTTCTTTTTTAGCAATAACGGGTCTCAAAGCAGCAGCAGAAGAAAAACCTGGTATTGACTACACAGAGGAACATCGGAGATCACAACACCCAAATTTCTGCTCATGCTTCAGGGGTTTATATACAACTCTTGCCTGTGAAAGTTGCCTAATAGGCCTAGAGGCATAAAGGAAACCATCTCAGTTTTAAAGACACTAGGGATGATTCCACATGTAATACTCACATGATCGAGTTTGCATTTCATAGCTTATTTGATGATGGTGGTGATGATTATGATGATTAATTGAGTGCTTACTCTCAGCCAGACACCATTCTAAGTACTCTCCAGTGTCAAACCATTATTCTTCCCAACTCTTAGAGGAGATTAGTGTTATATTTATTTCCATTTGCAGATGAGGAAACTCAAGCACAGCAAGATTACGAACTTGCCTAAGGTCAAATGATTCAGTGCTGGCTTACATAACTGTGAGGCTGCGGTCACCAACCGCACTATTACAGAAGTAAGATGGGCAGATCTCACCTTTATAACTAACTGCGTGGCAGGCATCAGCATGAATCGAATTCCCTCCTGGACATGGATCCAGGAGTCACCTTCCTACATCTCCAAAGTTGTTGTCACCAACCACTTTTTTGGCATTTCCTTTCTCACCTTAACAACCCAAAGTTAGGCCAAAACATCTCTGGCCACCTGAGGTCAGGTCATCAGGGACTAGATGTAGGCTCATTAATCAGCACAACTCCCTGCACTTCAGACAGCCAGCTCACTTGCACACTCTCTCTCTCTCTCTCTCTCTCTCTCTCTCTCTCTCGATCTAGTCCCCTGGGACTAGGTCACAAGCTAGAAGGACTCTATCCTTCTTCATCAACCGTCCTGTACACTCTTTCTTTGTCACCCAGCTATCCAAAGCTGGTTCCTTTCCAGTTAGGATTCTGCCCTTCAGACTGCCTGCATAGCCCTTCTCTGAATTAGCTACCCCAAGCTAAGTCAGAGTCTCATTTCCCCTGTGAGTTTGTTAATTCTCTGTAACAGCTTACATAATTCAGAGACTATTACCTATACTTACAGTTACCCATTTATTGTAAGTAGAAAGGATACAAATGAAGAGATGCATTAGGCAAGTTCTGGGAGAATTCCTGGCACAGGGCCTCCATTGTCCCCAGGGACATGCCACCCTCTTCCATTCATGTATGTTCTCACCAATCCAGGAGGCCTTAAAGAGGAAGCTCCAAAGTCCAGGGTCTTAGTCATTGGGACCTCAATGGATATGCATGACTGGGGCCTTAATGCATTGTTATAATTGATTCAATCGATGAATATGCAGTCATGTCTTAGTCATCTAGTGCTGTTCTAAAAGAAATACCACAAATGGATGGTTTTAACAAAGAGAAGTTTTATTCTCTCATAGTCCAGTAAGCTACAAGTCCAAATTCAGGGAGTCACCTCCAGGAGAAGGCTTTCTGTCTCTGACGGCTCTGGAGGAAGGTCCCTGTGATGCATCAGTCTTCCCATGGTCTGGGAGTTTCTCTGCGCAGGAACCTCAGATCCAAATGACGCGCTCTGCTCCCGGCACTGCTTTCTTGGTGGTATGAGGTTCCCATGTATGTCTGCTCATTTCTCTCTTTTATATCTCAAAAGAGATTGCATTAAGACACTATCTAATCATGTAAACCTCATCAGGATAACCTCATCACAGTGATAGAATTTACAACACATAAGGAGATCACATATAACCTCAACATAGTGATAGAGTTTACAACACATAAGGAAATCACATCAGATTACACAATCATACAATACTGGGATCATGACCCAGTCAAGCTGACAGATATTTTGGGGGGACATAATTCAATCCATGACACTGTATCATGCCCCTTTCCCTTCCTGAAGTTAGTTTGCCAGGTGTAGGGCCTGTATAGCTCCTACTTGTTTGGTTACTTTAGAAAAACAAAGAGCACTTTAATTGCTTGGACTATTTTCAGAAACCAGATACAAATCTAGTTTTTTGTCCTACAGTAACATTTCTATAGTTAATAGAACGCTTTTTCTCTGAACTTCTGTAACACAGCAATGTTCTTGTTCATTTTGATTCACTGGCTACTTGTTTCTCTCTTTTAGTTGTTCAATCATTTGGTTTTTAAACAAACAATGGAGTTGTTTTATGACCCAGAGACTGTGGCTGGAGTCTCTTCTTCTGTCTCTAAGCATATAGATATTACCCCAAAGTTAATTTTCTTTTTAAAAATAAACATGTTATTTATAACTGTCTTCAGTTTACAAAAAAAAATTGTGAGGATAGTACAAAGCGTTTCTATATTCCTCAAGAGTTGTCCCTATTGTTAACAATTTACATTAGTATGGTACCTCTGTTAATATTAATCTACCAAGACTGATACATTATTACTAATGATCATACTTACTTCAATTTTCTTAGTTTTACCAAATGTCCTTTTTCTATTCCAGGATCCCATTCAAGTGACCACGTTACATTTAGTCATCCTGTCACTTAGGCTCCTCTTGGCTCAGACTTTCCTTGTTTTTGATAACCTTGATATTTTGGGGAGTTCTGGTCATGTATTCTGAATGTCTTTCAAATGGAAATTATTTGATATTTTTCTCATGATTAGAGTGGGGTTATGGGTTTTGGGGAGGAAGATCACAGAGGGGAAGTGACATTTTCATTATACCATATCAAGGGCACATATTATCAACATGACTTATCACTGTTAATACTGACCTTGATCACCTGGTTGAGTCGGCCTTTGTCAGGTTTCTGAACTGTAAAGTTACCTTTTTCTTTCTTTCTTTCCATACTGTGTTCATTGAAGAGAAGTCACTTTGTGCAGTCCACGCTTAAAAGAGTAGGGAATTAGCTCCACCTCATCAATGGCAGAGTATCTACATAAATTATTTGGAATCTCTCTGGGAGATTTGTTTATTCTCCCCCATTTGTTTATTGGTTTAATTATTTGTTTACATCAGTATGGACTTATGGATATTTATTTTATATTTTAGGTTATAATTAAATACAAATTTATTTATTTATTTTATTGTGTTTTAGGTGAAAGTTTACAGAGCAAATTAGTTTCTCATTAAACAATTAATACACATATTATTTTGTGACATTGGTTGCCAACCCCATGATGTGTCAACACTCTTCTCTTCTCGACTTTGGGTTCCCCATATCCATTTGTCCAGCTTTCCTGTCCCCTGCTGTCTTCTTGTCCTTGCCTCTGGGCTGGTGTGCCTATTTAGTGTCATGTACATGGTTGAACTACATGTGTTATTGCTTGTTTTATAGGACTGTCTAATCTTTGGCTGAAGGGTGAACCTCATGAGTGACTTCAGTACTGAGTTGAAAGGGTGTCCAGGGGCCATACTCTTAGAGTTTCTCGTCTCTGTCAGATTGGTAAGTCCATCTTTTTTTTTTTTTGTGAGTTTGAATTTTATTCTACATTTTTCTCCAGCTCTGTCTGGACCCCCAATTTATTTATTTTGTTGCTCTAATAGTTTCAGCTTTGGCCATCTGTAGCTGTTTAGTTGGTTTGTGAGTCCCTTTGATAAGTTTTTGTTTGTTTATTTTAGCACTTACTTTCTGGCACTGCAGGATGATCTGGACTTATCTTGCATATTTCCTGCCCAGTCTGAGAATCAGTCATTTCTCCAAAGAGGCCTGGTTCCTTTTAGAGAACAGCATAGAAAACCAAGATCTGGGCACTGAGCATGCTTACTGCTACTGATGTGTCATTGTTTCTCAGCCGTCTCAGCTGACAGAGTAAAAGATATATGTGTGTATACTAACCTGTGTATATAACCATACTGATAAATATTTCTGTATGTGACCAGTTGTTGTTGTTGTTGTTAGCTGCCATCAAATTGGCGACCCCATGCAGAATGGAACAAAATGTTGTCTGGTACTGTACCATCCCCATGATTGGTTGGGGATCAGACCGTTATGATCCATAGAGTTTTCATTGGCTGATTTTCAGAAGTAGATCAATAGGCATTTCTTTCTAGTCTGTCCGAGTCTCGAACTCTGTTGAAATGTGTTCAGCATCATAATAACATGCAAGACTCCACGATAGATGGGTGATGGCTGCACCTGAGGTGCAGTAGCCAGGAATTGAACCTGATTCTCCCACATGGAAGGCAAGAATTCGACCACAAAACCACCACCACCTTACTCATGACCATGTGTAGTAGGCTGAATAATGACCCCCAAAGATAACAGGTCCTTATTTCTGGTGCCTGTTAATCTTACCTCATTTGGAAAAAGGGGTATTTTTCCAAATAAGGTCATATCTGATGTGATTAAATTAAGGATCTTGATGAAGAGATTATCCTGGATTATCCAGATGAGCCCTAAATGCCATCGTATATATCCTTATAAGAGGGTGGCAGAAGGAGATTCAACACACAAAGAAAAAGGCAATGTGAAGATGAAGCAGAAAAAGATTTGAAGATTCTGGCTCTGAAGATTGGAGTGATGTAGCCACAAGCCAAGGAATGCTGGCAACCACAGAAGCTGGAAGAGGCAAGGAACAGATTCTCCCCAGAGCCTCCAGGAAGTGTGCAGTCCTGCGAAGACCTTGATTTCAGCCCAGTGATACTGATACCAGACTTACGGCATCCTTAACTTTGAGAAAATAAATTCCTGTTGGTTTATTTCACCAAGTTTGTGATAATTTGTTGCAGAAATTTCTTAGTTACCTAGTGCTGCTGTAACAAAAATACCATAAGTAGGTGGCTTTAAAGAACAAAAATTTATCTTCTCACAATTCCGGAGGCTATAAGTTCAAATTCAGGGCATGGCTCTAGGAGGGGGTCCTTCCTTGTTGGTAGCCTCAAGAGTTCCTTGGCATTCCTTGGCATCTATCTTCTGCCTGTGTGTGTCTGAGTTTCTATTCTGCTCTTTTTATTACTCAGAAGTGATTAAGTTTAAGATCTGATTAACATAACAAAGAAAACTCTATTTCCAAACAGGATCGCATCCACAGGTATAGGGGCCAGGATTTCAATACATAGTTTGAGGGCACATAATTCAATCATAACAAGGAGCATCAGAAAACTAATACACCATCTATATCTATATTAAGCTAAACACGAGTTCACACTGATGTCTCCTGTGTCAATACATCACCACATGGATCATTCTGGCTTCCTCCCCTGGCTTATCTGTAAACACCCACTCCAATAGTGATAAAACTGGCTCCCACCATCCACCATCCATTTACTTAATTATTTAATTTCAGTATACATATATGGCAGTATCAGAATTGTTATCTTGTTCTCCTGTGGGAAATAACTTTGTCAGCTAGTGTGCTTATGTGTGGTTCCTTTCCTTTAGTCTAGTGAGCTCCATTTACTTTCAAAGTTAACTTAGGTAACTTTCCCTCATCCCCGTTAGTGAGGTTGTTGCATATATTTGTGATACAGCTAGCTTATTTTTTCACACTCTGCATTCCATCCTGGAACACCTTCCAACTTCCTAAATGCTTTTTTTTAAAAAATTTTACTTACATTAAATTAACTTTTTGTGATGTAAAGTTCTATGTGATATGACAAATGCATAGTGTTATGTAACCACAATTACACTACTATGAGAGTAGTTTCACCATCTAAAAATATCCCTTGTGCTTCACCTCTTTGGAGCCCTGGTGGCACAGTGGTTAAGTGATTGGCTGCTAGCCAAAAGATCAGCAGTATAAATCCACCAGCTGCTCCTTGAAAACCCGGTGGGACAGTTCTACTCTGTCCTATAGGGTCGCTATGAGTCAGAATCTACTTTATGGAGACAGATTTTTTTCAACTATTTAACACTCCTCCCCACCCTTGAACACCTGGCAACCACTGTCTCTATAGTTCTGTCTTTTCCAGAATGTCATATAATTGCAACCATACAGACAGGCTTCTTTCATCTAACAAAATGTATTTAAGATTCAGCAGTGTCTTTTAGTTGCTTGATAGCTTTTTTCTTTTTATCATTGAATAATAGTCTATTGAATGAATGTATCACAGTTTGTTTATAAATTTGACTATTGAAGGACATATAGTTTGCCTCCAGTTTTACAACTATGAATGAAGTTGCTATGAACATTGATTTCTCCTCTGATTTTTATTATTTCTTTTCTGTTGTTTGTTTCAGGCTTAAATTGTTCCTCTTTCTCTAGCTTCCTAAAGTGGAAGCTTGGATTATCGATGTTTGAAATTTTTACCTTTTCTAGTATATGCATTTATTTCTATAAGATATTCTGTAAGCACTACTTTTACCACAAAATTGATAAGTTGTATTTTGATTTTCAAGGTCCCTCGGTGGCACAAATGGTTTACACTCAGAAGGTAACTGAAAGGTTTGTAGTTTGAACCCACCCAGCAGCACCAGCCCGGTGCTCTGCTTCTGTAAAGAGTACAGCTAAGAAAACTATATGGAGCAGTTCTACTCTGTAACACATGAAGTCACCTTGAGTCAGAATCAACTAGATGGCACAAGACAACTACATTTTGATTTTTATGTAGTTAAAATATTTTTTACTTGCTCTTGAGACTTCTGATTTGACCTCTGTTTGTATTTAGAATTGTTTACTTTCCAAATCTACCGTCTGTCTGTCAGTTTGTCATACTGTGGTGGCTTATATGTTGCTATGATACTGGAAATTATGCCACTGGTATTTCAATTACCAGCAGGATCACCCCCGGTGAAGGTTTCAACAGAGCTTCCATATTAAGACAGACTAGAAAAAAAGGCCTGGAAGTCTACTTCTGAAAACTACTCAATGAAAACCTTATGTCCTCCACAGTATGGTCAACTGTATCTTTCTAATCATTCTTCCCATTAGTTCCCAAATCCCCTGGTTCATGCAAAGTAAACTACTGCAGATTCAACTTAATATTTCCCAGCCTCCATGCTCATTGTATTCTGTTTTTGAAGGTCTACTTTGGCTTTTAAATCTTTCTTCTTCCTCAACATCCATATCACATTTTCCACAGACTATTTCCTTACTTTCCATATTTTTCTCTTCATCCCCAGATTGATGAGAATCCCTTTTTCTCTGAACCACTATGAAAATAGTGATAATTCTAAAGTTATCATTTTCTTCCTTGCTTTAGTGATATGTTTCATTGATATCTTTTTCTTTCTTAGCCACTATTTGCAAGACTCTGAGAGCAGAGATGGTAATATTTACCTTTTTTAAGTTCTCAGCATACTTTCTAACACTTAATAGTTATTTAGTGTGGCTACATTTGAGATTAATAAACATACATTTCACCTGTCTTTCCTGTCTCAGCTAAATAGTGTGTATATTTGAAGCAATAAATGAAGAAGAGAAAGACTCTATATATATAATATTTGTTCAAATTTTACCTTAGAAAACTAGAGTTTAGCAGCTTCACAAAGAATTAAATAACAAGTCCTGATCATGAGAAATAGCTAATAAAAGAAGATGATGACTGGGTATCAAAACCTCCAGAGTCTCTGCAGCTAGCAAACCCATATGCCTGGGTATGCCCACTGGTAGCCCTTATTATCATAGCTTCAATTGATAATTACATGTAATGAGGCTGTTCAAAGTTTGTTGCATGCTTCAAGACTAACACTGCCAGCGCTGGCTCAAATTCATTTAAATATTTTCTCCTGGGTGTTTCATAATGAGAAAGTGTCTTGGTGCCAATAAACCTCGCATGTGATTGATGCTGGAATGCAGAGCTCTGACGGCCTTAGGAACCATTATTGGCGAGGCCCATACTTTAACAACTTGGAAAATCACTGGTGCCTGAAATGTAACTTCAGAGTGAAAGGATAAACAGATGAAAGAGGTAGGCTATACAAAGGTAATACTTCAGGGGCTAACTGTGGCCTCGAGGAAAGCAAAGTGTCTTCTAACCTCCTGACAAACTCTAGTGAATGTGCCCACCTTATTTTTGAACTTTTCAACTGAGATATCAGAGCTAATTTCAGTTTGAAAGTTTCTACTGCTAAAAAAAAAAAAAGTGAAGTCCACCATTTTGGTTTTATTTTTCTTGTGTCTTGCATTTGCATTCAAAGCATTGCATAGTTCCCTGGCTTGCAATTTCTCCATTAACAATGAACACTTTGGTAACTGAACATTTCATGTTTTGCTTTGTTTTTGTTTTTTGAACTTTCTGTAATCAGTCATCTTTGAACACTGGCCTGAAAGGAGAATCTTCTTTTCCTCTTAGATTAAGTAAGCCTGGTTGACAATAACTCTTATTTTTATGCTGTTTTATTAAATTTAAGGGATACTTTGCATCCCTTTTTCCTCCCTTGTTTCCATACTTTCTTGCTGCAATCATTCATGCAATTGCTAATTAATTTAGAAGACATTTTTGTGTCAGGTACATACAAAAATAAATTAGAGTCTTAGCCCATAAGAAGTTTATAATCTACAAGAAGAAAAGAGACACATAAAGACACAAATACAATGTGCTGTGGGAACTCTGGTCTAAGAGGAGGTCCTAAAGAAGTACTGATCATTTTTACCTAGATTGGGTCCAGAAAGTCTTCATAGAAAGGATGATACATGAGTAGAGGCTTAGACATCGATCATATGCTTTTTAAGCAAACCAACAGGTAAAAGGCATTCCTGGTTGAGGAAGTAATGTGATCAATAGTTTGGCAATGTCAACACGGTACATTAAGGGCACCACAAATCACAAGGTATAGCAGGAGCCAAGGGTACAGGAAAACTATGGCAGGGGACAAGCCTGGAATTTCTTAGTGTCAGATTAACTTCTTACCATCACTCTTAAGGGCAATTTTTCCTTTTCTTTTTAGTTTCAGGTCTTTCCAGTCATTTCTTTAATATTCCCATGACAGTGGTATGAAATGTTTTCTCTAACCTTCCATTAACTCCTCAGCTTGCCCACAACATCTTTCCCTTCACTTTGTACCCCTTACTTGGTCTAATTTTATTATCTAAGACTTGCCTGCTTTAGCAAATTTTCTAGCGCCAAGTATCTTTAGATGATCTATGAAGTTTCAGAAGAAACTTTCAAATCAACATTCTGGAATTATATTTTTCTCGAGAACTAGTGACATCAAAACCAAAAATCCAAACCTGTTGCCGTCAAGTCCATTCTGACTCATAGCAGCCCTATAGGACAGAGTAGAACTGCCCCACAGGGTTTCCAAGGAGCGGCTGGTGGATTCAAACTGCCAATCTTCTGGTTAGGAGCCTGAGCTCTTAACCATTGCACCACCAGGGCTATATCTATAGTTGTCATCTCCAATATAAATAAAATGAAGTTTACACTTATCTATTTATCTATTACTACCTTCCCAGAAAATAACTGAATAGGTTTTCATCAAATTTGGCCCAACCTAAAACATAGAATATAAGGCATCATGGCATCACACTTAAGATCCCGAAGGGGAAGAATCACAAAAAGGCAGGCTTTCCTCTTCTCACTGAAATAATGTTCAGCGGGAGGCACTTATGATCACTGATTAGGAGAGACATGCCATGATGTTAAAACAAAGTGTGTAGAGGAAACAAACAGGGCTTCAAATCACAAACCATGAGGGAATTTGCTTTGCATTCTAAACAATGGTTTTTTTAATCAAACCGTTTTTCACATGGGAAACCCTAATTACTTGTTCTAGAGTGCATTGAGTAAAAATTAGAGATGAACTGAGTAGTTGACTATTCTTAGGAGTCACATTTTCCCAATTTTGTCCCTTATTTGCTGTGTAACCAACTTTAGCCAATATCCCCTCAGTCGTTCTACTGAAGTACAAATTTTAAGCAATATTTGTGACCATCTGAAGAATCCTAAAGAATGTCGACATAATCTAATTTTTAATACAGCCACCAAAAATTATAGCTCTTTATATCAGACGCCACAAAAAATACGTCCTTGGAGTGTTATAGCTTCTGGTTTCTAATATATTTTTCCAGGTATAATACTTCTATTTCTTAGAAAATTCAACTCAAAGTTTTTCTCCATGGAAAATAATGCAGTCAGAACTCCAAGCTTTTTTAATGTAGCAGTCCAAAAACTAGTGGTGCTACTGAAGATATAATAATTTTATAAAATAAATTTTTAAAAATGAAAGCTGCCAGAATACTCAATGTGAGTAGAATACAGTACATTATTATGGAAATAACTAATTTAAATAAAGAGTCAATATTGTAACTTAGTTCCAAGATTAAAGTTTACATTGGAGCTTTCTCAGAATTTAAAATACTGTGTTTAAGTTCTTTTAGAGGTTACCTAAAGTGATGTCAAATAATAAAAAGATCTTCCTTAAGACTTAATTTTAGAAGTCTCAATAAATAATGGAGAGAACTTCCTTTATTTATACTTGTGTTGGGGAATCCCCAAGACCATCCTCAGATTTGCTGATTCTCTAGGAGTGCTCACAGGATTCAGCATATAGTTATACTCATGGATGATTTGTTACAATGAAAGGATACAAAGCAAAATCAGTGAAGAGAAAATCACATGGGGTGAAGTCCAGAGGAAACCAAGCACAAGTTTCCAAGAGTCCTTTCCCAGTGGAGTCGCAAAGGACGTGCTTAATTCCTCCAGCAATGAGTTTTGGAATTTTCTTTGTTATCTAGTGCTGCTATAACAGAAACACCACAAGGGAGTGACTTTAACAGACAGAAATTTATTTTTAGACAGTTTAGGGGGCTAAAAGTCTGAATTCAGGGTGCCAGCTCTAGGAGAAGTCTTTCTGTCTTTGTCAGCTCTGGAGGAAGGTCCTTGTCTCTTCTGAGCTTCTGCTCCTGGGCAATCTTCATGTGGTTTGTCGTCCCTCTTCCCCTGTCTCTGCTCTTCTTGCTTGTTTAATCTCTTGTATATCAATCAAAAGAGACTGACTCATATGCCCTCTGCTAATCCTGCCTCAGGGAGACCTGGTGGCATAGTGGTTAAGAGCTCAGCTGCTAACCAAAAAGTCAGCAGTTTGAATCCACCAGCCACTCCTTGGAAACCCTATGGTGCAGTTCTATTCTGTCCTATAGAGGAGCTAGGAGTCAGAGGTGACTTAACAGCACCTAACAACAACAACAATAATCCTGCCTCATTAACATAACAAAAGTAATCCATTCCCAAATGGAATTATAACCACAGGCATAGAGGTTAGAATTTATAGCACATATTTTTGGGGGACATGATTCAGTCTACAACATTCTACTCTTTGGCCCCCAAAATTCATGTCCTTGCCATATGCAAAACACATTCACCCATCACATCATCCCAAAAGTCTTAAATCACCTCCAAGTCCAAAATCTCATCATTTGAATCATCTAAATCAAATGTGGGTGAGACTTTAGGCAGATTCCATCCTGGGGCAAAATTCCTCTTCATCTTGAACCTGTGAAATCTAGAATAAAAACTGTCTGTTTCCAAAGTACAATAGTGGAACAGGTACAAGGTAGATATTTCCATTACAAACGGGAGAAATTTGAGGGAAAGAAGGATAACATGCACCAACCAAGTCCAAAACTCAGCAGAACAATTTATATTAGCTCTCTAGGCTTGTAAATAATCCTCTGTTCTTTGGAACCATCTGGGCAATGGTCCTGCCCTTCAGATTCTGGGTGTTGGCCATGCCCTCTGGATTCTGGGAGTAGGCCCCTCAGTCCTGGGCTTCAGCTTCATCTTCGAGGCCCACTAGGACAACAACTTTGCTCTCTTCTCTTTGGGAAGCCCCATTCTCCTAGTCCATCTGAGTGGCAACCCCACCCACTTGGCCCTGGCAAGCCCCATTCAGGAAGCCGTGCCCCCTCAGCTTTGGGCAGCAGCCTTATCCCCCTGCACAGTTTAATTCTTTTGTTACTATTGGTTTAATGGTATACCAGCCACTTTTTATGTGTCTGGATCTCATAGGTAGTACATTATTCCTGTTCTAATGTATTTAGCGTCAAGGTGGGTCCCTTTTGAAATGCATGAAGCTCAGCAGACCAAAGTTGAAGCCTTATTGTTGTGTAGGTTGAGCATTCTACTAGGTGATGCTTCCCGGATGTGTTAGTTTTGTAAACTTTTGCCTTTTTCTCCTTTATTTCTGTGAGATAAGTCTTGCAAACATGTTTGTGGTTTTCCTGTCTGATAGTTAGGGAGCCCTGATGAGTTCGTTTTGTTTTTTATGTGTCATATTTGGAAAACCAGAGGTTCCCCATGTAGCCTAATGGAAAGGCACCCACAATAAACCATCTATTTAGTTCTTACTGGCATATTATCATACCCCAGATCAGTGGCACCATAGTGCCACTCACCTTATTAGTGGCTTGTATTACCAGATCATATATCTCAAAATCCATAACGCATATCAAAAATTCCTAATTTAATCTTGAATCAGTATGCCAAAATTAGCGAAAACACATAGAACCAAAAATTAAAAAAAAAAAAAAAAGTAATGAAAGGGTTAATGGTAGCCCTACACTCTGGAACTGAGTTGAAGATCTGACTCTTTGAAACCTAGAAGGTTGTGGCTCCACCTTTTGAGATCCAGGAGACTATGGCCCCACCCTTTGAAACCATGAAGGTCCTGCTTCCCATGCTCCTTCCAACAGTTCTGCTGATCTCTGAGCTGCTCCAGGGATGGTCTTTTTCTATCCTTGGAGGACAACAGATGTAGCTCCTTGGGCCTGTTTCCTGCCCATAGAATTCCAAGGGGCAGACAGCATTCTTTCATTTTTTCTTTCTCTCTCTCCTTCAATCTAAGCTGATGGGTTTTCCGCTGGGGTAGTTGGTTAGATCCATCAGTTACAGGCTTAATCTCTTTAACAAAATATTGTGTAGCCATGTCCTTGTTGAAAATTCTAGGACACGTGTCCTTAATTTATACAACAGAATTTTCCAAATCTTTTCTAAATTTGTTTTCATTTTTAAATTTCCTCTCTTTTCTCTCACTTTTTACTGTAAGCAGCAAGAAGAAATCATGCAGCTCCTTTAAGATCTTGCTTAGAAATCTCCTCAGTTAGATATCCAAGGTCATCACTTACAAGTTCTACCTTCCACCAACATTTGAACATAACTCAGACAAGTTCTTTGCCACTGCATAAAAAACATTGCCCTTCCTCCACTGGCCAATCGCATGTTAATCATTTTCTCTTAAAGCCTTACCAGAAGCACATTTAACATCCACGTTTCTAGCAATATTTTGTTGCTTGTGCCATATTATTCTCTAAGACAATAGAGGCTTTCTCTATAGCTCCCTTCAATTCCTTCTGAGCCCTCACTAGAATTGCCTTTAACATCCATAATTCTACCAACAGTCTCTTCAAGGCAATCTAGGCTTTTACTTTTAGGCACCTTAAAACTCTTCCAGCCTCCAACTACTACCCAATTTCAAAACCACTTCCACATTGTAGGTATTTGTTAGAGTAGCACCCCTACTTCTCAGTACCAAATTCTGTCTTAGTTATCTAGTGCTGCAGTAATAGAAATACCACAAGTGGGTGGCTTTAACAACCAGAAATTTATTTTTTCACAGTTTAGGAGGCTAGAAGTTCAAATTTAGGGTGTCAGCTTTAGGGGAAGGCTTTCTCTGTCGGCTCTGGAGGAAGGTCCTTGTCTCTTCTGAGCTTCTGCTCCTGGGTGATCTTCATGTGGCTTGGCATCTGTCTTCCCCTATCTCTGCTCTACTTGCATGTTTAATCTGTTTTATATCTCAAAAGAGATTGACTCAAGATACACCTTGCAGTAACCCTACCTCATTAATATAACAAAGACAACCCATTCCCAAATGGGATTATAACCACAGTCATCCAGGCTAGGATTTATAACACATAATTTTAAGGGATATAATTCAATCTACAAAGGGAATGTTGTCTACCAGGCATGCTCATTAGAGACTCAGTGCCCAAGGTTTTCATTGGGACTGCTTGGGTGGGCACCATCTGCCTAGCATGTACCAAAATTCCAGATTCCAGAAGGAAATCAGATGTTCATCTTAAACCACATTGTTTGTACAAACAGTTTAGGCACTATGAGCCACTCTTCTCAATTCTGCACAAGGTGGGAACCCTCCCAAAATCCACATTCCCAGACATTAGTCAAGTATCGACCTTTCAAGCAGGTCTTTCTAAGGAATAGAATCTCCAGCCTACTATGTTAACACTTTCTGCAAACCTTGTTAACTTGAAAGCAACACTACTTCCAGTGAACCCTGGGACTCATTCACCTGCTCAAACAGAACCTAGATGGATAAACTGAAATTTGTAGTAAAAGAGAGGAGAAGATACGTAGACTCCTCAAAGTAACTTCTCACAGTGATGATTACTGGGCTGTTCCCTAGGAAAAGTCTTGAGCATCCACTAAACAAGCTGGTGTGGAGTCGATTGCAATTCATGGCAACCCCATGTTTGCAGAGTAAAACTGTGCTCCACAGGGTTTTTGATGGCTGATTTGTTGGAAGTAGATTGCCAGGCCTTTCTTCTGAGGCACCTCTGGGTGGACTCGAACTCCCAACCTTTCAATTATCAGCCAAGCATGTTAAGTGTTTGCACCACTCAAGGGCTCTTTAGTATCCACTAAGCTCCTGCAATTTCACAAGGCCTTTGAGGCTAGTGCTATACCTAATGATGAGAATTCAAAAGTGAGAGGTACTGACCTTTCTCGAGTGCATTTGCTCTCAGAAATAATTAATAGTAAAAGATTCTGATCACAGTGCTAATGTCATTTGGCATGAAATTACCCTTCTCCTTATCAGGACCTGAGTGATTGATCATCATCTTTTCGTTCCTCAAGAGGGAACACTAGGCACCTCTTGGTTCACTGCCTGGTTTTACTGTTCCCCAACAGTTCAAGCTCTGAGATCAGCAAGGATAAATTCCAATTGGTTGACCTCAGACTATCAGCTCAGGGATAACAGGAGCTAATTTAGTTCTTCATGATGATATGATAATGTTCTTTCTCAGGGGTATGAAATGGAAATCAGCTGTCTTGTGAAATATCAAGAAGGAGGAAATCATGGAACTGGAAAATAAGTTCGGCTCTTTGAGGCTACATTTTGGCCTTTTTCTGTAAATCCTAAAACTGTATTTGCATGAGGCTTGGATTTAGGAATCGACGGGAAAAGGTAAAGGAAAATGAATGCCTACAACCACCACTGTGACAGTTCTCCATTTGTCCCTGGGGGCCAGCGCATAAGAAGGAGAAAATGGATGACAATTTGCTAATTGTTCTGAAGTGTTTCAGACAGGTCTAATTTTATGCAAAGGAACACAATTAAATTCTCAGAAATATCCTCTCCAACCCAAGAACTTCTCCCTGGGGAGCATAGAAAGCCAAAAGAAAGGATTTAAGAATGAGTTTCTACAAATTATTCTTATAATCTCCATTTCTACCTTATAGGCTTTGAAAAAGCAAAAGATAATTCGGGGAAAAATTAAAACATGCTTCGGTAGATAGTTTCGCAAGTACTTTATAATAGAGACTTTCACCTTCCTATTTTAGATAAGTTTCTGATTTTTATTCAAGGTGTCTTGGTTTCATTGTCTTTCATCTCAAGCAAGGAAAAAAAAAAACATTTTTTATTGCTCTTCCTCTTCCACAATTTCAAATGCTCTTATATTCATCGAAAGTCTAAAATATGAAAGCATTATTTGTTCATGAAACAATTTTACAGGCATTTTATATTTACATTGTTTTTTATCTTAAGGATGGAATTTTTGAAAAGGATGACGTGGGTGCTTCTCATTCAATAAAAACGCGTTGCCATCGAGTCAATTCTGACTCGATGCAACCCTGTCCAATAGGAGGGCATATAGCAACCCTTTAGGACAGAGTAGAACTGCCACGTAGGGTTTCCAAGGAGTGGCTGGTGGATTTGAACTGCTGACATTTTGCTTAGCAGCCGTAGCTATTAACCGCTGTGCACCAGGGCCCCTCTCATTCAATAGCAGCTGCAATTTTTCTTCAGAACTTGCCTCTTGGATTTGCTTCCATGTTCTTGACATCTTTTCTTCAGAGGAAACATTTCATTTCTGGTTATTGCACTATGTACCTGTAACATGTGAAATCTTTTCACTGAAAATTCTAAAAAAAATTCACTTGGTTTAATTTTCACAAGGACATGATAAAACAATCTTTTAGAGTTTGATTGAAGAATTATATTTATTCTTTTCATAATTGCTGCTCTAAACCACTGAGTTCAGCCCTGAAATGGAAACGATGTGGATTCAGGTCCCTTTAGCTTAATCTGTGGTATTGGAACATGTGCAAAACTAAGCAATTGAGACAGCCCTTGATTTAGAGAAACTAAACGCAGGGTATTGACAAAACCAAGAGAGACAGCTGGATGACAGTGCAAACTGAAGCATTATGTACAGACTTTGACCAGACAGGGACTGAGCCTGGATCAGACTATATCTATAGAAACTGAAACATGAGGTTGAAAATGTTTGTGAAGTGCCAGTTATCTAGACATTCACTTAACATTCATTTACTGCCCCTGCCTCCCACTAGGATTCTGGGGATTGGATATCGTTTCAGTCTTTTGTCTGAATTTAGGCCCAATCCAGAATTCTTGAACCTACTTCCTTATTCTATGCCCGGAAGAAGTGGTTGCCCTTTGAACTGGTGGAAATTGTAACAATAACAAATTTCTACCTCCACCTTCTGCCAAAGGTACAGAAACAAAAAGAGCTGATATCACCCTTTTCTTTGTGGAGTTCTCTGTGTGTGTGTGTGTGTGTGTGTGTGTGTGTGACACGTGTGATATGAGGAAGATACTGGGGGCAGGAAAATATTCTAGAAAAAAGATCTGGCTTTATTTGACAACTATTCATGCAGTATCATTTTACCTTGTTCTTAGAATTTATTATCCTTTGGGCTCTTTCCTTTATGGATGATGATGGTCAGTTTTAACTTGGCTACTCTATGTGCCCAGTTGTTTGGTCAAACGCTAGTCTACATGTTGCTGTGAAAGGATTTTGTCAGTGTGATTAAACTTCACAATCAGTTAACTCTAAGTAATGGAGATTATCCTCAATAATGTGAGTGGGCCTTATTCAATCAGTGGAAAGCCTTAAGAGAAAAAACTGAGGTTTCCTGGAGAGAAGGAATTCTGCCTCAAGACCGGAACATTGATATCCTGCTGGAGTTCCCAGCCTGCTGCCTGACTTACTAATTTTTGACTTGCCAGCCCCCACAATCATGTGAACCAATTCCTTAAAATCTCTCTCTCTATATATATACATGCACATACACGTGTTATATATATTTTGTCATTATTTGCCATTAAGTTGATTCTGACTCATGGCTACCCTGTGTAACATACGTATGTGTATATAGTATATATATATATAATCAAAAACAACCAAACTTGTTGCCGTAGAGTTGATTCCAACTCGTAGTAACCCTATAGGACAGAGTAGAACTGCTATATATATTTATATATATATATATATATACACACACGTATATACACACATAATACATATATATGTATATATATACAGAATCAATAGGATATATACATACATATATATATGTATATATATATTTGTATTTTTATATATCTCATTGGCTCTGTTTTTCTGGAGAAACAGATTTCACTTGTTGCTTAAGTAACTAATATTCTGCCTTCTCTGTGAATACATAAAATATAACTGTTAATTTCCACTTTGCATTCACTATCCTTGATTGGGATAAAGTAAGTCTGGTTGGTGTCAACTTTTCCTAGATGGATGTATTGGCAGATTGTCACATTCCTCTCCTCTTGGGAACGGAAGTCAGGAAGTCATATTGACAAGTTCAGGTTCAGCATAAGAAAATGTTTTCATTTAAAATGAACAATGAATCCTTTTGTACTAGTCAACACAATTTGGCCAGAAAATGGTTATAATTTTAATTATGCCGCTTATCTTCTTATGAGGAAGCCTCGTGGTGCAGTGGTTAAAGTGATCACTGCTAACTGAAAGGTCAGCTGTTCAAACCTACCAGCCGCTCCATGGGAGAAAGATGTGGCAGTCTGTTTCTGTAAAGATTATAGCCTTGGAAATCCTATGGGACATTTCTACTGTGTCCTGTAGGGTCACTATGAGTCTCAATTGACTTAAAAGCAGTGGGTATATCTTCTTATGAAAGATGAGTAGGCGTGCCAGTAATAATTAGATCCTCCTGAACCCCTGAACAATTATTCTTTCTCTGACTGGATTTTAGGAAGAAATAAGCCAGTGAGGACCAACCCCCAAACTTACCCCTACCCAAATATTTCTACAAGGAAAAGAATCAGTTCAGTGGAAACCTATTTCAAACAGACAGGAACTGGGGGAAGGACCACAGGAAATATTGTACTAAGGAAGTTTTGCAGGTCTCAGTGTAAAATGAAAATGCAGGAACTGTTGTCCAAAAATTATTAAGAATTTTAAGATAGTGCCAGTAGAGCATTAAACCAAGTATGAGGTTCTTCTCAGTGCAGATCCAAGAAGCTGGCCCTGATTGTATTATCAACACACTTATCTGGAACCAACCTGCCTACCCCAACTTAAGACCAGACTTCCTTCTTGTCTTATGATGGTATTTCTCTCAGGGTCTTCTACAGTCTATATAACCTGACTGTTATTGGATAAGAATGGTTAGTGCAACGAGTTTCTCTTTATATATGTCTTTTCTGGCCCTGGGTTTGTAATTCTGCCAAAAATGAATGGTTGGGCCACAGTCTGCCCTGTGATTGGTCTATTTTACTCACATTGCAGGGACTGGTCCGTTTACTAGTAAAAAAGGTGATATGTAAAACCACCAAATAGGATTGAGTGACTTGCTATACACCAAAGGGATTGGTTGGTTCGTGGTCCTGCTGGGAGGGTCACACCTGGAAATTGACAAGGAGTTTGCTTATATAGCAGCCAACCTCATAAAGGTTTTTATAGAGAAAGGGGAGGAAGGAAGCTCCTAAAGGAGCTGAAATACGGGTCAAGGGCAATAACACTAAAGACAATGAGGAGCCTGAAATGGGCCCTCTGGCAGAGAGCCAGCGGTGAGAAGCCCAGAAAGGGGCTCAGTGGCAGAGCCATCAGTGATGTCAGAAAGCTGTTGCTAGAAAAGCAGCTAAGAGAGCTGAGCAGGTTGCTACACTGGCCATGAGTTGGGCCAGTTAGCAGCCAAGAGGTCAACAGTGGGGAGGCCTACAGCAGAGAGGCCTGCACAACCAAGAGGAGGTGTGCATAGCCGAAAGGGGGTGTGCATAGCTGAGAAAGGCCTGCTAGCATGGTTGAGAGGACTGCTAGCATGGCTGAGAGTAGCTGGGAGAGCTGTCCAGGTTGGAAATTATCCTTCACTGAAAAAGGAAAGGATGTACTTTCCATCTTGCAGGAGCCTTCCAAACCTTGCCTATGTGCTTTCTGATCCTGATTCAAGTTTTAGTCTGTTATTTCCCTAATAAACTACATGACTGTGAGTATGGTCTGTGAGTTCTGTGTGGTCATTGCAATAAATTATTGAATCCAGAAGAGAAGTAGAGAGTGCCATGGGGGTGGGGGAGAAGGGACTGCTGGTATCAGAAATGGTAAAAAAGTTGGAGAATGGAGGTATGTCTGACCTCCACCTCATAGGAACCAGCTCTGTCCTGATTCTGATTCTTATCCCTCATGAATCTAGATGAGTTTTGACACTAGGTTACAGGATGTCACTCAACCAAATCTCTCTAACTTATTTCTGTATATCTTTAAAGCCTATTTGCTGGACCAAAGGTATGCTATATTATAATTGTCCCCTCATGGTCTCCTTAGCTGCTAATGGACATAATAGCAACTAATGGAAATAAAGTAAATGCTTTAGGGGAGATAAATGTCCTTTAAAGAAACCCAGAAGTTTATCTTAGTGGAGTAAAGGAGGAAGGGTTGTTCTCCGGTGCTGGTAAATCTAGAATAGCTTGATGGGGGCAATAAATGATGTCCATTGCTTACCGGGGGCATATTATCCCTTTTTACATTTTATTGCCCTCTTTCATTGCCCCTTCACCTACCTGCTCTCTGCACATGCTATTTGGTACGTAGACATGGCTGTCCAATTAGTATTTAATCTCCAGAAAGAGGAACTTAGGCATTCTCCTCCCAAGACATGCTTGGATGCGATCGAACCCTGTGGACCAGAGCCTAACTTCGGAGATCCTAGGCTGATGATGAAATGTGCTGTTCTACTCATCCCCGTCCTGTTTATTCTGTAAGTAATAAATGCCCATTGATCATGTCATTAGAAGTGTCTGGTCTGTGTTCATCTCCAGTCTTTCACTAAGAACTTGTGAATACAGTGACATTGCACTATCATAAAAAAAAATACTAATTAGACATCCATGTCTACGTGCCAAATTGCATGTACAGAGAGCAGGTAAGGGAAAGAACAATGAAAGAAGGCAATAAAAGATAAAAGGGGGAAATAAAACTGGAAGGCCCCTTTTATGGACATCACTTATTACCCCTGTTCAGGCTAGTCTACATTTACTAGCGCCAGAGAACAGCCCTTCCTCATTTAGCGCACTGAGAGTTCAGATTTTTATTTTTTCCCCAGTAATAGGAGCTACTCCACTGTCCATGCAAATCAATGAATTCAAGTGGATGTGAAGAAATGGGCAGTACTCAACCACAGAACAGAACCAAAACAACCAAACTCACTGCTGTTGAGTCGATTCTAACTCATGGCAACCCTATATGCTACAGAGTAGAACTGCTCCACAGGATTTTCTTGGCTGTAATCTTCACAAAAGCAGATCACCAGGCCTTTTTTCTAGAGTACCACTGGGTAAGTTCTAAATGTCAACCTTTAGGTTAGCAGTCAAGCGCAAACTAGGGACAATAGGGCTGAACAATTTAATGTAAGAGACATTGGAAAATGAAAGGCATTGTCTATCCCTTCTCAATATAACTATTACCATCAACTGCCTGGACCTTCCTAGATGTGTCATACACAGAGCTTTGAACTGCTTTGTTTCCGTTTGAACCCCTGTTGAGAATTTCCATTTCCACCCCAGATATACTGAATCAGAATCTACATTTTAACAAGATTCCCAGGTGATTCTTTTGTATAATAAATTTTGAGAACCAGTGCTCTACTAGTGGTTCTCAGAATTGGTCCCTAGCCAGCAGCGTTAGCATCTCCTGGGAACTTGTTAGAAATGAAAATTATCAGAAGGGGTTTGAACTTGAATGAACTGGTTCAAAGCCCTGGTCATACCAGATGCCTTGTTACACATTTGGCATCTCCATAGCAAATTTGCTTGTGAGACACAGTAGTCGAATAAATTTGGATGCAATGGAAAAAATGAATAGTGCATTGATTCTCTTTTCTTTTTCTCAGTGTCCTCATGCTAAAGAGGTGTGCTTCAGCCCAGTATTTCCACGCCCTCCTATCAATTTATGTCATTTTCTACTTGCCCTTTTCTGCTTAATTGGTTGGTCAGGGCTTAATTTGTTAAGAATTAAGCACACATTCACATGCAAATTTAAAGTGTCTCTAATTGTGGTGACAAAGGGCCGAATTCACTTTGCAGGAAACCCAATTAAAATTGGTGCTCAGTCCACAACCCTGAATTCTGTTTGTGTCCCAGGGTTTAGTTTCAGAATAACCCAACACTGAGTCTTAGATGAGTAATTCAGTATTTCCAGCTCGTCTTCCTTTCAAAAATACAGGGAGAATAAGTTCTGTCTGACATACTGATAAAGATTTGAGCATATATATATATACACATACAAAAGGGCAAAAAAAAAAAAAAATGAAACCCATTGCTGTTGAGTCGATTCCAACTCATAGCAACCCTATAGGCCAGAGTAGAACTGCCCCATAGAATTTCCAAGGAGCATCTGATGGATTCAAACTGCCAACTTTTTGGTTAGCAGCCATAGCACTTAACCACTACGCCACCAGGGTTTCCACTGAAAAGGGCAACGGGACTTTATTCAGCTCAGGTTAAAACCATCTGCATCTCTTGTAAGAATAGTGGCAATCAAATTTGTTCTTGAGTTTCCAAAAATGTAATTAGAATGCAGGAAGAAGTATATGAAAAGGGATGGGATTATTTATAAGTTTTAGAATAAATCCTTCTGAGTCAGGAGATTTACCCAGTGGCAAGAATTTAATACATAAGCATAACTCCTTAGAGAACTCCTGCTCTAGGGATTTTTTCCCAACTGGGGGGAACCTGAGGAAATGAAAATTTTCAAAGAGATGTGAGAAGTGGATGGGCAAAACCCAATTTGATCTCCACTGTAATGGTATTATTCCATTTTTGCACTAAAGAATAATATCCATAATGTGAAGATTATGCCAACTTCTCTATAAAAGGATACAAACCTTGAGGCAATCATCTCTGACTTGCTTGCAGTTGTGCTTGGGATGACACAAACACACACACAAAGATATACCAAGAAGTGAAGTGTCAGCAAAGCATTGGAGGCTGACAGATTGAAGAAATAGGAAGCTGAGACCCACCTCAAAATTAAAAAAAATAAAAACCAGTTGAAACGAAAGAAAAATATAGTTCAGAGGCTGAAGAGTTTGTCTACAAAATAGCTTTGCTAACTCTGTGGAATGATCATAAGTTTGGTTCCTTGATTGAAAATGTGTGTATATATATATATATATATATCTTACATATGCATATACTTGTTTGTATGTATATATACTTTATATATATACACACACACTTACACACCTATATGACGTCCCTGAGTGGCACAAATGCTTAACATGCTTGACCGCTAACCAAAAAGTCAGAGGTTCGAGTCTACAAACAGTCTCCTCAGAAGAATGGTTTGGTGATCTACTTCCAAAATATCAGCATTAAACACCCCATGGAACACAGTTCTATTTTGACACACATGGGATTGCCATGAGTTGCAGTTGACTCAATGGCAACTATTTTTTTCTTTTTTAAATATACGTATATACTAATATACACTTTATATATGTATGTATGTATATACATACATGTTTTTTCAGCATAGTATATATATATCTTTTGAGAGAAGTTGTATATAGAATACTTTTTACTATCTAGCAGAGCATTCATATGTGAAACCCAAATTTCACTTTTGTACCATTTCATGCTGACTTATATGCCAGCTCCTATCCATAGAAAAAGATGAGAGACCTAACTGGAAATAACAGTTCGGTTTTATCTCACATACCAAATCTATTCAATTACACTGGCTTCCTGGAGAGCTATGTTGAGAAGAATCATGAGTCTGTGTCTGGGATCAGCAGGAAACATCACACTGATTGATTAGTGATGTCTACCACAAGGGAAAAGTTTAGTATAAATTTGCCACTTCTGTTCTGCACTTACCCAACGTTTGGGACATAGTGGTGGGGGAGGATTTAGAATTCAGGAGCAATGGACATGAGCTGGCAGCCATGGAGGTACACTGCTCAGATCCCCCTTCAGAAATGACCATGCTGCCACACTTCCGGGATCTGCTGCAGTGTTCACGCTAAGGCCATGGGCACCCCCAACCCCGGCTGTTCCCAGCCAATGATTGACTATGGTAGGGGCGTGTGGTGAAATGAATTCCTTTATGTGTCCTCTTGCCTTGGGTCTTTGGAAAAACACCTTGGGAGATTTTTCCCCTAAGCTCTGAGGAGTTACATTTGCCCTACTTTTCTACCCTAGAAGATTTGTTACTTTTGTTCAGGTTAATTGACATTTCTGGGTAAGCTGTAAATAATTTGACTTTTTGTCTGGCCCTGGGCTACAGCCTACCCTGTGATTAGTATGCACCTTGCAGGAAATGGTCAATACAATCATGCAAATGAAGTGACTATGGACTATGCAAATGAGATCACTATAACCTACTATGCAAATTAAGTGTCTGTAGCTTACTGAGAGGGGACTGGTCACTTTGTGGTCCCCAGTGGGAGGGCCATGCCTTGAAATTGAAAAGGAGTTTGTGTATTTATGCAGCCAGCCCCACAGAGGTATTTTAGAGACAGAAAGAAACAAGAAGAGAAGCAGAAGGAAAAAAGAAGAGAGAAGAACTAGAGAGAGGAAGGAGGAAAGAAACCTCCTAAAAGAGCTGTAATGGATCAAGGGTTGTAACACTGAAGATAGCCAGAGGCCCAGAAGGGGCCCAGTGGCAGAGCTTATGGTGACAGACAGCAGGGCCAAGAGGCGCCTATCCTGAGGAGGCCAAGAGGATCCCGTCCTGAAGGTGCTGACAGGAGGCCTGTCCTCAGGGGACCAAGAGGAGTCCTGTCCTGAAAGAGACAGAGAGAGACCTGCATGGACAAGACAGCAGTCCTTAACTGAAGAAGGGAGACTTTGCCTGCAGTCTTCCTGATCTAGATCCTGAGCTATAGCCTGTTGATCCTGATGTCAAGTTGTAACCTGTTCCTTAATAAACCACTTAGATGTAAGTATGGTCTGTGAGTTCTGTGTGGCCATTGAAATGGATTATCAAACCCAGAAGAGAAGTAGAGAGTGCTGTGGGAGGGACGTCTGGTGTCAGAACTGGTAAAAAAAACTTTGGAGAGTGGAGGTATGTTTGACCTCCACCTCACAGGGATCAGCCTTGGGCTGATCTTGATAAGCATTATCTCTGCGGATGTTAGACAGGCTCAGACACTACTATTACTACTACTGCCATTTTATAGGGTGGTAGAAATAGATCATTGCAACTTGATATGGGACTCTTATAAGAAACAATTTTTCTCTAGAGCTTCCCATTGGCCTGGCCTAGACTTTCTTGGAAGAGTCTGTGTGGCTCAAGTGATTTGTGACAGCTACTAACTGAAAAGTTGGCAGTTTGAACCCACCCACTGGCTCTGCAGATCCGCTTCCATAAAGATTACAGCCAAGAAATCCCCATGGGGAAGTTCTACTCCATACCACATGGGGTCATCCTGAGTCGGGGGTCAAATCCAAGGCAGTTAACAACAATAAACTTTCTCAGAGATGCACTGCAGTCTGAGAATCCTCGTATGCTCTCCTCCTTTCTTTCCTCTCTCCTTTCACAAGTGTCATGACTGAATGTCATCTGAAGGCATCTTTTTCTCAGAGGACACAAACTGACGTACTTGGGACCAAAATAATCCCCACACTTGGTGAAGCAGATCAATACAATGAACTTTATTCCTTTCTTCCCTCCTTCATTTTAATAAGACTTTAAGTAATATCAATATTGATGGAAGCTTAATCCAGAAGATCCTCTATGTAAAACTTTCACAGAAGCAGTCAAAGCTGTGCCCAAGCAATAATGCATCATAGCGTCCACCAGTGACAGTACAGTTGTGTAGGATGACTTTGGGCTTAAGGACCATGAATTTATGAACATCTTGTCCTGCCTGATTGTTTGTAAGTAGTGAAGATTCTGTGAAGATTAGGCTGAGTACAGAAAAAGGAAAGGAGGTCTATGCTTCACACTCACTCCCTTTCTGACGTTAAGCTTTGAATTCTACCTATGCTTATCTTGGCAGGAGTGGTTTCTGCATCTCACATTGTTGCCTCAGGGTCTGGGTTTTGAATTTGATCTTGTCTATTTTTACCATGGTTCATACCTGAATAGATACTATGTGAACCTAGTTCTTGTAAGCTTACAATTACTAAAAACCGAGGCATTGTACCAACAAGTCAAATCAACCTCAAATAAACAAGTTAATGATAACTTCATGAATGGCTCAGAAGCTAGCATATGTCTCTTTATTTCCCATGCTCATGCTTCTCCAGCCCTGTCCTTGAATCTGTTGGGCTGGTTAAAGTTGGGGAAGAATTTCTCAATTGGATTTTTTGTTTCCACCATGACAGGCCTTCTTGGGCTTGGTCAATAGTCAGCTCCATTCCCACCTGTTAGGGATTGAATTGTGTCTCCCAAAGGTGTTTGTCAGCTTGGCTGGGTCATGATTCCCAGTGTTGTGTGGTTGTCTACCATTTTGTCATCTGATGTGATTTCTCTGTGTGTTGTAAATGCTATCACTATGATGTAATGGGATGGATTGGTGGCACTTATGCTGATGAGTTCTACAGGATTGGATAGTGTCTTGAGCCAGTCTCTTTTGGGATATGGAGGAGAGAGGTGAGCAGGGAGACATGGGGACCTCATACCACCAAGAAAGCAGTGCTGGGAGCAGAGCGCTTCCTTTGGACCCGAGGTTCCTGTGCAGAGAAGCTTCTAGTCCTGGGGAATATTAATGACGACAAGGACCTTCCTCCAGAGTTGACAGACAGAGAAAGTCTTCCCCTGGAGCTGACAACCTGAATTCAGACTTCTAGCCTACCAGACCGTAAGAAAATAAATTTCTGTTTGTTAAAGCCATCCACTTTCTGTTCTAGCAGCACTAGATAACTAAGACACCACCCTTCCTTCAGAAATCTCTATGTCTTAAAACTTAGTACTATCTCTAATAATATAAATCTGTGTGATCTGCTCTGGTTTCACCACCTGCTGTATTTCTGTATATGCAAGTATGGTTATAAAATCTCAAAGTCAAACTCATAGTGTTCAGGCAGTTCAGGTATCTATGATAATGATGGAAAAGCTCTTTATCAGAACATGTTTATTTTTTAAAGGGGCATTTGTTATGCATCCCCTTCAAATAACAAAGACTTTTCATTGTATTTGATGTATTTATTTTTACTTAAGTATTCACATGCATTATGGATTCTTTCTTTTTAAACTCTGTTCCTCAATGTTTAAATTTACAGTCTTATAAAAATCTCAAGAAAGGAAACGGAAGGAAAGCCCCCCTGAGAAAGAAACTGGCAACCAGTATCAAGCGAAATAGATATTGGTCTCTTCCAGACTTGAACAGAATTATGTCAGATCCTCTAAGGGGGAAAAAATATCCAACTTAAGCACACGTGTTACAGGTCGACCAAGGAATAATTTCTCCACAGAGGGAGACACAGCTTAATGACCCATTTCTCAGATAACAGCAGGATATTTTCCTGTTAGGATTTTAAAAGCCTCTTTTTTTCTTTTTCTAGTAACTGATTTATTTCTTTTTTTCATTCCTCCTGTGTTATTTCAGCTCATTGCAGATGCTTCTAAAATTCTTTTCATTGGATTGAATTTTATTCTGCCTCTGGTGAATTCCTCTGAGAAATCAGAAAAAATTAAAAGTTTGTAGATTTGGTTTCGTATTGTATTTGTGGACTCATCACCAATGGAAGGAATGCTCTTTAGAGATTAAAAAGAACCCAATGGATTCTTTGGCAAGAGTTGATTCTGGTTCATGGTTAAAGTACAGACAATAGTTTGTATAGAAAAAGTCCTGGGTACTTTTTTATTTACTATCCATAATGCATTTCTGGAATTCCCATTTAGCCATAGTCCTTTGATGTGGCCCTCATTTGAGGATAGATACATTATTTTTAAGCCTCCTTATTGGATATTTTTTACTTAGTTTAGACCATGGAGATTTAAATTGTAAACAAGTTGGAATCCATTGTTGAAATCTGTATTATTTATTTTATTTTACTTTTTTTGGCAGAAGTTTCACTCTAAGGGAGAAAATATCTCTAAGCTACTTACGCTTGAAAAGGAAATCAGTGAATTAAGTAAGTCCCAGAAACAGTTCTTAAAGCTTTTGGTTTAACATACATGGCCATCCATTAAGCCAGTAATTAAAACTTTCTTAATGCCGAAAGTGATTATTTCAGCTAGCAATATTATGCACAGCCTTTTCTTAGTTTAAAGGAATGAATGATAAAGTGAATGTTTTAATATTACTATTCAGTTGTGGCGTAGTAATCAAGTGCTATGGCTGCTAACCAAAAGGTCAGCAGTTCGCATCCACCTAGGTGCTCCTTGAAAACTCTATGGGGCAGTTCTACTCTGCCCTATAGGGTCGCGATGAGTCAGAATCGACTCGACAGCAATGGGGTTTATTCAGTTGTTTGGAGGATGTAGTCTGTTAGGTCCGCCATACAAAACAGAAAGACACTCAGGCCACAAAGCTGATTTTTCCCTTTCCGGAACACTGAAACTACAGATCTCAACAGCAATCTCTGTGTCTACCTTTTTCATTGGGCTGCAACTTATACTAAGTTGTAGCTTCTCATTTCTGGTTCTCTGTTTTGGGTTCATATCCAGCCCCCTTCACCACCTGCCAGCTGCATGATCTTGAATAAGCTAGTTTCTTTCTCTAAGCTTAAAATTCCTTATCCATAAATAGTATGAAAATGCCAACCTCAGAGACAGTAGCAAGTATTAAAATATATACTTTAGCAAAATGACTAGCAAGAATAAAAATAACGATTAATTTCATGTCATCTTAATCCCATGTTTGAGATACAATCCTAAAGAAATAATCTTAAAAAAGCCATATGCACAAAGATGTTCAGGAGTGCTATTAAATGAAAAAAGAAAAACAATGGCACAACACTAGAGAACTGTTATAGATTGGTAAGTGAAGGGAATTTAATGCAATCATGGTAAATGGTGACCATAGGTTAATATATAAAAAAAGTAAAGTACACAACTAAATCTACAGTATGATTAAAAAATATGTGGTAATATGAATGTTTAGAAGGAACTATATCAAAATGATATCACTGATTCTCTTAAAATGGTGATTATGAGATTCAGAGATTATGTTAAAATGGTGATTCAGAGATTATGTTTCCTCTGTCTTCCAGAATTTCTGTAACGTGGTTATATTCCTTTTATAAGTAAAAATTTTACCAAGAGTCACATCATCTTTTTTGTGGCCTGGAATTCTGCATTGGTGAAAGGAGAAAGTTTTCTTCTCTGAGCTGACTTTATAGCTCCAGGGGCTACTGGGATGGAAACAGCTTTAGCAGCAATGGTGAGTGGGGAGACAGCATTAATTGAGAAGGCTGAGGGCAAGGTCCAGATTTAATCCTGAGCTGGGAATAACAGCACCAAAAGTTCTTTCATATTATTTCTATTTTTAATGAAAAAAAATTAAGAAAAAATAATGTTCTTTCAGTTCACCCCATCACCATTACCAAAAGTCCAAGTAATAATAAGTAGCAAGGAACCAGCATTTGAATTATGAATATTTGAGCAGTAATATTACGTATTGGTACTTAAGGATTAGTCAATTTTACACACACTTCTAAAATCTTCAACTATTTGGCAATCCTACTCGTCAGCCTCCTCCAAGCCTATAACCTCCATTATTCCATGATCCACAATCACCAGCCCCAAGTAGCCAGCCTCTTCACATTGCTTGCTCCTTTTGTGATCTTATTCCTACCTATCATTGCTTTCTTTTATAGACATCAATTTATCCCTTGATCTCTTAAATACACTCTAGGGCCACTTGTCCAGAGCTCTCTGGAAACTCTGTTACTGGAACACATTTTCTTGGAAAATTTTTGAGAAAATCACTTCCTTTTAGCTTCTAGATTTTTTTTTTTTTTCCAAATAGGACATTCTCTGCACTCCCATTTCTTATCCATTAACAATTTTAAGAAGAAGGAGATAGGCTTTATCCCCAACTCTACTTCCAGTTGTTTATTCTGCTTCCTTTGGCCCATCAAGTCTCAACTCCAGAGCATTCGTGTCACTATTGTGGATTCTCCTTGTGAAAAAGCCAGGATTAGGGCAGTCAATCATTCTCAACACTATTGTGTTTACTTCAATCTTCTGAGAATTTTTTACAACAAAGTTAAAGGATTGATAAGTTCCAAAACTCCATTAAAAAAAAGAAAACGTACGTATTATAAAGCAATCACCATCACAGTACCACAGTGTTTGCAATCTTTAGAAAAGCATCCACTGCTAATGCACATTTACTTGATCACTCTTCAGTGCTGTATCGGCACTGTTGGAATAGAATGGTTTATTCCCAGGCTGAGCTCTCTTCTTCCTAAGATAATGAGCTGAAATTTTAAAATTTCCAAGAAAACAAATAATACAGACACATAGTACAAAATTCAAAATATACAAAAGTGTATAGAGTAAAGAGTAAGTCTTCTCCCATCTCTGTCATCCAGCTGTTAGCCATCATCTCAGAGACAATCACTATTTCTTGTATAACCTTTCTGAAGAAGTCTATGCATCCCATTGCCATAGAGTCAATTCCAACTCATAGCAACACTATAGGCTATATGACAGGGTAGAACGGCCTCATAGGGTTTCCAAGGCTGTAAATATTTACAGAAGCAGACTGCCACATCTTTCTCCCACAGAGCAGCTGGCGGGTTTGAACTGCCAACTTTTCAGTTAGCAGCTGAGACCTTAACCACTGCACCATCAAGTCTATGCATAGGCAAGCATAAATTCATTTTTCACATGAGTATACTATATTAAACACAGTATTTTGTATCTTCCTCTTTTCACTTAAAACTATGTCTTGGAGAACATTCCACATAAGCACATATAGGTCTACCTCATTCTTTTTAAGACTAACAGTACGAGGCCTCATTCTTTATGCACCATGGTATATCTATATCAATAGTTACAAGAACAAGCTCTGGGGGAGGACATCTGGCAAAATGGCACTCTAGGCAGAAGCACCATGCCGTCCCTCAACAGTAAAGATCCTAAAAACTAAGCCAAACAGAAAAAAAAGCAATCCTGAAACCCTAAACATCAAATGAAGAGATAAAGAACTCAGCCAAGCACCAAATGGAGTAAGCAACTGACAGAGAACAGAAAGCTAGGAGACATAATGCAGAGGTTCCCTATCAGCTAACACAGCTCGGATCCACCATCTTGGACTCCTGTCAGAGACCAGTGAAAAGGGGGTACCAGAAAGCAGCTTCACGGAGCTTCCAGCAAGAGGCAGAATAACCGGTAAACAGCGATATATGCTTTCCCACCACCCAGCCTTCTTCACCCTCACTCAGCCTCCTCTGCTACTGGCTACTTGGAGCACTGGCTACTTGGATTCCACCCACCCACACTGGCTGACTCCCTGAGTGGCATTTGTGGCTGCTGGTGTTGCCTTTTTACGCTTCTTTTGATTTCTTCCTTACCACTCACAACCTCTCCCTCCTTCCATTCAAATACCTGGCTCCATGCACCATCTTTGCTTCTTCCTGAGGGGCTGCAGAGCACTGGCAATTTGTGATATATGCTTTCCCACTCTCTACCCTTCACCCATACTCGGCCCCCTCTGCTTCCCACGGACACAGTCCCTTGTCTAGAAACACCAGCCTTCACTAGCTGGCTCTCTGAGTGCCATTTGTTGGCTGCTAGTGTTGCTTTTTTTTTCTGCTTCTTTTGATTTCTCACTTGCCTCTCGCCACCTCCCCCTCCTTTCACTCGAGTACCTCGCTCCGTGCGCCATCTTTGCTTCTTCCTGAGGGGCTGCAGAGTGCTGGCAATTTGTGATATACACTTTCCCACTCTCTACCCTTCTTCACCCACACTCGGCCTCCTCTGCTTCCCACGGACACAGTCCCTTGTCTAGAAACACCAGCCTTCACTAGCTGGCTCTCTGAGTGCCATTTGTTGGCTGCTAGTGTTGCTTTTTTTTTTCTGCTTCTTTTGATTTCTCACTTGCCTCTCGCCACCTCCCCCTCCTTTCACTCGAGTACCTCGCTCCGTGCGCCATCTTTGCTTCTTCCTGAGGGGCTGCGGAGCTCCGTTCAACTGTGGAGCTACTTCCCGGTCTGGGCTACTGTGCTGGTGGGATGCCAGGGCTTTTGTTTGTTTGTTCGTTTTTCCATTTTTTGTTTGTTTCCTTTTCCTTTTCTTGAGTTGGGAGCCTTTTCTGGGCAGGCGGAGCTGCGTGGCAGGGAACTCCCCTTCATCTTCCACAAAAGTGCAGAGGGATCCCTGAAGGCATTTCTTTTTTCATTTTTTTTTTTCTGTTTTTTTTTGGGGGCCTTTCTTTTTCTTTTTTCTTTTTAATTTGTTTTGTTTTCTTTTCCCACTTTTTCCCTTTTTGTCTTTCTTCATTGCTCAGTTTCTCATCCCTCCATATCTTCCTTCTCTTCTGATCCCTGAATACCAGGTGTTGTATACCTCTATGCCTTCTAGCCAGGCTGTATTGCAACACCTGAGAGCGACTTCCCCAGACCTCATAGCTGCATTGTTTGGATCCATGGAACTTTGCGGTTCCTTAATCTTTCTGATTTTTATTTATTCATTCTTTTCTTTCCTTCCTCTTCCCCTTTCTGTTTCTCTCCATTTCATAGTCTCTCATCTCTCCATTCCAACGGTAAGCGCTCCTACCATTCTTTTTTCTTTGTTTGTATGTTTTTGGCTCCTGTTCTGCTCTCCTCTCTCCCATATCCATCTTAGCTCCACACATAACAACCTCCCTGCTGCATCCTGCCTACCTACACCATGCGCTTGACATCACACCACCAAGCAGCACAGACATGGCCTACTGGCACATGCCCGACCCACTCTGGTGGCTGTAGTAAGTGCCACAAAAAACCCATCCCAGTAACTCCTCTTCAGCTAGACCTGCCCTGCTGTACTATATCTGAGTGACTGACCCTGCCAGTTGGAGAAGGAGGTGAAAAGTATTGAGCGCACATACGAGCATACAACAAAGAACACACAGTCCACCTGCTCAGACAGAGTCAAAATTTTTTTTAAAAAAGGGATGAAACAAACAAATCTACAATCACTAAACAAGAAAAATAACTACTGAATGCCCCGAAAACAGCAGACAATATCAAAACATTTACAAAAACAGGACAGGGTGGTTCCAGTAGGCATCCAAAATAAAACCCCAGATGACTCCCTTGTGGAAGAAAATACACTAGAAATACCTGATAGGGAATTCAAATCTCTAATACTTGGAGTTCTCCAAGAACTGAGGCAAAAAGCTGACAAACATGAGGAAAAAATAGACAAATTCATGGAAAATACAGACAAAAAATAGAAAGAATTCAGGAAGATGATGCAGGAACAAAATTCCAGAATAAATTCACAACTAGAAATTATACAAAGACAACAATGAGAAATCCAAAAGATAAACAACAAGATTTCAGAAATGGGTGATGTCACAGAAGGGCTGAGAAGCAGATTTGAAACGGTGGAAGAAAGGATCAGTGGAATTGAAGACAAACACTTGGATACAACTCTGAGGAAAACTCAGAAAAAAGAACAAAGAAAAATGAAGAGACCCTGAGAGTTATGTGGGACACAATTAAAAGCAAAAATTTAC